>NC_135812.1:47212159-47239659 GCF_964213995.1 Mustelus asterias | reverse complement strand
TAATTGACTTTATGTAATCAAGAAGCTGCTTCGTATTGCAAACTGCTGGTGACCTTGTGTCACCTCTACCTCAGAGATGAGCCAATTGCCAGTATCGAAGGCTATTTATAGAATCGCAAATGATGGAGAGTGTTTGGGGGCCTAATGGGTTTTCAATGCGCAGAGAAACACACACATTATCGTGTAAATCATTCCCCCTAACGGTCTGATGATGTTCAAAGTGGTCAGAAAACTGCCACACGCGTTCCCACTCTATCCACCCCATCTCACTCTGTCTCTTATACTCGTTTATGGACAGTTCGTACTGGTGTGTACAACTGGCACAGTGCTTAGCACTGCTGCCTCACAGCGCCAGGGACCCGGGTTCAATTCTGGCCTTGATCACTACCTGTGTGGAGTTGCACATTCTCCCCATGTCCGCATGGGTTTCCTCCGGGTGATCCAGTTTCCTCCCACATTCCGAAAGACATGCTGGTTAGGTGCATTGGCCATGCTAAATTCTCCCTCAGTGTACCCGAACAGGCACCAGAGTGTGGCAACTAGGGGATTTTCACAGTAGCTTCATTGCAGTGTTAATGTAAGCCTACTTGTGACGCGAATAAATAAACTTTACTCCCCATGTGAGCAAACAGCTCTAATCGCATTTGGCCCCCTCCTCTCCCAGTATCCCTGTATTCCTTCATCCATTTATCTAATCTTGAATGTTGATGTTGATTTTGCCCCAGTCACTCACCCAGCTCTGTGTGTAAAGATGTTTCTCCTGTCTCTCTACTAAATCTCACACTGTTAATCCCGGATTTGGCACCCTGCTTTTATTCTCTTGAATTGCCTCAAAAACTGCGGAATACAAAGAACAAAGAAAATTACAGCACAGGAACAGGCCCTTGGGCCCTCCAAGCCTGCACCAACCATGCTGCCCGACTTAACTAAAACCCCCTACCCTTCCGGGGACCATATCCCTCTATTCCCATCTTATTCATGTATTTGTCAAGATGTCCCTTAAAAGCCACTACCGCATCCACTTCCACTACCTCGCCCCGCAGCGAATTCCAGGCACCCAACACTCTATAGTGTAAAACGTCTGCCTTGTATAGCTCCTTTAAACATTGCCCCTCACACCTTAAACCTGTGCCCCTTCGTAATTCCTAGTAATTCCACCCTGGGAAAAAGCTTCTGACTACCCACTCTGTCCATGCCTCTCATAATCTTATAGACTTCTATCAGGTCACCCCTCAACCTCCGTCGTTCCAGTGAGAACAAACCAAGTTTCTCCAATCTCTCCCCATAGCTAATGCCCTCCATATCAGGCAACATCCTGGTAAATCTTTTTTGTACCCTCTCCAAAGCCTCCACATCTTTTTGGTAGTGTGGCGACCAGGATTGAACACCATATTCCAAGTGCAGCCTAATTAAGGTTCTTTTAAGCTGCAACATGACTTGCTACTTTTTAAACACAATGCCCCGGCCGATGAAGGCAAGCATGCCATTTGCCTCCTTGACTACCTTCTCCACCTGCATTGCCACTTTCAGTGACCTGTGTACCTGTACACCCAGATCCCTTTGCCTATCAATACTCTGAAGGGTTCTGCAATTTCCTATCTATATTAGACCTTCCAAAATGCATTACCTCACATTTGTCCGGATTAAACTCCATCTGCCACCTCTCCGCCCAAGTCTCCAACCGATCTATATCCTGCCGTATCCTCTGATGGTCCTCATCGCTATCCGCAAATCCATCAACCTTTGTGTCGTCCACAAATTTACTAATCAAACCAGTTAGATTTTCCTCCAAATCATTTATATATATTACAAACAGCAAAGGTCCCAGCACTGATCCCTGAGGAACACCACTTGTCACAGCCTTCCATTCAGAAACGCATCCTTCCACTGCTACCTTCTGTCTTCTTTGACCAAGCCAGTTTTGTATCCTCCTTGCCAGCTGACCTCTGATCCCATGCGACTTCACCTTCTGCACCAATCTGCCATGAGGGACCTTGTCAAAGGCCTTACTGAAGTCCATGTAGACAACATCCACTGCCCTATCCTCATCAATCATCTTCATCACTTCCTCGAAAAACTCAATCAACCGCCTCCCACGGTTTCCATTTCTTTCAACTATCTACAGGCTTTCCAGTGCAGCAAATTGGATTTTTGCTTGGATTGCCCGAGTTCAACTGGTTTCTACTTTGAATAGTTCTGGACTGCTGGGATCAGCAAGAATTGCTTTGGGGCGGCACGGTGGCACAGTGGTTAGCACTGCTGCCTCACAGCTTCAGGGACCCGAGTTGGATTCCCAGCTTGGGTCACTGTCTGTGTGGCGTTTGCACGTTCTCCCTGTGTCTCCGTGGGTTTCCTCCGGATGCTCTGGTTTCCTCCCACATTCCAAAGGTGTACGGGTTAGGTGGATTGTCCATGCTAAATTGCCCCTTAGTGCCCCGGGATGCGTAGGTGAGAGGGATTAGCGGAGTAAATATGTGGGGTTACGGGGATCGGAATTGGGTGGGATTGTTGGTGCAGACTCGATGGGCCAAATGGCTCCTTCTGCACTGTAAGGTTTCTATGATTCTGTGTTTTAAAAAATACCCTGCATGAGGTTCCCTGTAGTGATGCTGCTGAGGTCAATCTGAGACATTTTAATATGTGGTTCTGCAGAGTTGATGAATGAACAACCCAGGGCTCACTTTGCTGAAGGGTTAATGCTCATTGGTGAACACCCGAGGCTACAAAACAATGACAGCGACTTGTGGCTAGCTGTTTGGGGTCACTATTGAATCTGACCCAGTGCTGAGGGGCAGCGGTAGGTCTTGATTTTGTGTGTCAGTGCAAATTGGGCGACAGTGGACCAGCAACCTGTTTTACGTTCCCCAGATTTGATATCAAAGTGAAGGGGCAGGATTCCTGTCAGGGCGAGGGACACAGAGCAGCAAGTGTGTGATCTGTTCACTCCAGGGTTAGTGATCTTGCTGGTTGGTCTTTTGCCAGCCAAAGGGTACAGTACGCTCCACCCCATCTAGCATCCTGGTGAGTGCTCCCTCTGAGAACCCAGGCAGCCTTCCTAGCAGCCATCCTCCTGACTGGGTTTGGAACAAGGGCCAAGGAGGTGTTTAAACCAGATAGCTTCCCTTCATTCGCAGCCAGCTGCTCCCTCCGTACTGCCGCATGCTGCTACAGTTTGTGCAATGTGTCGGCATTATCAAACAGATTTATTTGTAAACCTTTCAGTTGTTTCTCAGCCTCTTCCCCCTTCTGCACTGAACTCTGGTTCGCACACGTCATGGATAAATGCGGTCCGTGACAATACTAAGGTTTGCTTAGGGATTGTCTCCCTCAGCCTGGGGTCTCCTCTCCCCCTCAGCCCGGGGTCTCCTCTCTCCCTCAGCCTGGGATCTCCTCTCTCCCCCTCAGCCTGGGGTCTCCTCTCCCCCTCAGCCTGGGGTCTCCTCTCACCCTCAGCCTGGGGTCTCCTCTCTCCCTCAGCCCGGGGTCTCCTCTCTCTCCCTCAGCCTGGGGCCTCCTCTCTGCCTCAGCCCGGGGTCTCCTCTCTCCCTCAGCCTGGGGCCTCCTCTCACCCTCAGCCTGGGGTCTCCTCTCCGTCTCAGCCTGGGGTCTCCTCTCCCCCTCAGCGCGGGGTCTCCTGTCTCCCTCAGCCCGAGGTCTCCTCTTCCCCTCAGCCCGGGGTCTCCTGTCTCCCTCAGCCCAAGGTCTCCTCTTCCCCTCAGCCCGGGGTCACCTGTCCCCCTTGCTCTGCGCTCTCCTGTCCCTCTCACTCTGCGCTCTCCTGTCCTCCTCGCTCTGCGCTCTCCTCTCCCCCTCGTTCTGCGCTCTCCTGTCCCCCTCGCTCTGCGCTCTCCTGTCCTCCTCGCTCTGAGCTCTCCTGTCCCCCTCGCTCTGCGCACTACTGTCCCCCTCGCTCTGCGCTCTCCTGTCCTCCTCGCTCTGCGCTCTCCTGTCCCCCTCGCTCTGCGCACTCCTGTCCCCCTCGCTCTGCGGTCTCCTGTCCTCCTCGCTCTCCTGTCCCCCTCGCTCTGCGCTCTGCTGTCCCCCTCGCTCTGCACTCTCCGGTCCCCCTCGCTCTGCGCTCTCCTGTCCCCCTCGCACTGCACTCTCCGGTACCCCTCGCTCTGCGCTCTCCTGTCCCCCTCGCACTGCACTCTCCTGTCCCCCTCGCTCTGCGCTCTCCTCTCCCCCTCGCTCTCCTGTCCCCCTCGCTCTGCGCTCTGCTGTCCCCCTCGCTCTGCACTCTCCAGTCCCCCTCGCTCTGCGCTCTCCTGTCCCCCTCGCACTGCACTCTCCGGTCCCCCTCGCTCTGCGCTCTCCTGTCCCCCTCGCACTGCACTCTCCTGTCCCCCTCGCTCTGCGCTCTCCTCTCCCCCTCGCTCTGCACTCTCCGGTCCCCCTCGCTCTGCGCTCTCCTGTCCCCCTCGCTCTGCGCTCTCCTGTCCCCCTCGCTCTGCGCTCTCCTGTCCCCCTCGCTCTGCACTCTCCGGTCCCCCTCGCTCTGCGCTCTCCTCTCCCCCTCGCTCTGCGCTCTCCTGTCCCCCTCGCTCTGCGCTCTCCTGTCCCGCTCGCTCTGCGCTCTCCTGTCCCCCTCGCTCTGCGCTCTCCTGTCCCGCTCGCTCTGCGCTCTACTGTCCCCCTCGCTCTGCGCTCTCCTCTCCCCCTTGCTCTGCGCTCTCCTGTCCCCCTCGCTCTGCGCTCTCCTGTCCCGCTCGCTCTGCGCTCTCCTGTCCCCCTCACTCTGCACTCTCCTGTCCCCCTCGCTCTTCGCTCTCCTGTCCCCCTCGCTCTGCACTCTCCTGTCCCCCTCACTCTGCAGTCTCCTGTCCCCCTCGCTCTTCGCTCTCCTGTCCCGCTCGCTCTGCGCTCTCCTGTCCCGCTCGCTCTGCGCTCTCCTGTCCTCCTCGCTCTGCACTCTCCTGTCCCCCTCGCTCTTTGCTCTCCTGTCCCGCTCGCTCTGCGCTCTCCTGTCCCGCTCGCTCTGCGCTCTCCTGTCCTTCTCGCTCTGCACTCTCCTGTCCCCCTCGCTTTTCGCTCTCCTGTCCCGCTCGCTCTGCGCTCTCCTGTCCCCCTCGCTTTTCGCTCTCCTGTCCCCCTCGCTCTGCGCTCTCCTCTCCCCCTCGCTCTGCGCTCTCCTGTCCCCCTCGCTCTGCGCTCTCCTGTCCCGCTCGCTCTGCGCTCTCCTGTCCCCCTCACTCTGCACTCTCCTGTCCCCCTCGCTCTGCGCTCTCCTGTCCCCCTCGCTCTTCGCTCTCCTGTCCCCCTCGCTCTTCGCGCTCCTGTCCTCCTCGCTCTTCGCTCTCCTGTCCCCCTCGCTTTGCGCTCTCCTGTCCCCCTCGCTCTGCGCTCTCCTGTCCCGCTCGCTCTGCGCACTCCTGTCCCCCTCACTCTGCACTCTCCTGTCCCTCTCACTCTGCGCTCTCCTGTCCTCCTCGCTCTGCGCTCTCCTCTCCCCCTCGCTCTGCGCTCTCCTGAACCCCTCGCTCTGCGCTCTCCTGTCCTCCTCGCTCTGAGCTCTCCTGTCCCCCTCGCTCTGCGCACTCCTGTCCCCCTCGCTCTGCGCTCTCCTGTCCTCCTCGCTCTGCGCACACCTGTCCCGCTCGCTCTGCGGTCTCCTGTCCTCCTCGCTCTCCTGTCCCCCTCGCTCTGCGGTCTGCTGTCCCCCTCGCTCTGCACTCTCCGGTCCCCCTCGCTCTGCGCTCTCCTGTCCCCCTCGCACTGCACTCTCCGGTCCCCCTCGCTCTGCGCTCTCCTGTCCCCCTCGCACTGCACTCTCCTGTCCCCCTCGCTCTGCGCTCTCCTCTCCCCCTCGCTCTGCACTCTCCGGTCCCCCTCGCTCTGCGCTCTCCTGTCCCCCTCGCTCTGCGCTCTCCTGTCCCCCTCGCTCTGCGCTCTCCTGTCCCCCTCGCTCTGCACTCTCCGGTCCCCCTCGCTCTCCTGTCCCCCTCGCTCTGCGCTCTCCTCTCCCCCTCGCTCTGCGATCTCCTGTCCCCCTCGCTCTGCGCTCTCCTGTCCCGCTCGCTCTGCGCTCTCCTGTCCCCCTCGCTCTGCGCTCTCCTGTCCCCCTCGCTCTGCGCTCTACTGTCCCCCTCGCTCTGCGCTCTCCTCTCCCCCTTGCTCTGCGCTCTCCTGTCCCCCTCGCTCTGCGCTCTCCTGTCCCGCTCGCTCTGCGCTCTCCTGTCCCCCTCACTCTGCACTCTCCTGTCCCCCTCGCTCTTCGCTCTCCTGTCCCCCTCGCTCAGCACTCTCCTGTCCCCCTCACTCTGCACTCTCCTGTCCCCCTCGCTCTTCGCTCTCCTGTCCCGCTCGCTCTGCGCTCTCCTGTCCCGCTCGCTCTGCGCTCTCCTGTCCCCCTCGCTTTTCGCTCTCCTGTCCCCCTCGCTCTGCGCTCTCCACTCCCCCTCGCTCTGCGCTCTCCTGTCCCCCTCGCTCTGCGCACTCCTGTCCCGCTCGCTCTGCGCTCTCCTGTCCCCCTCACTCTGCACTCTCCTGTCCCCCTCGCTCTGCGCTCTCCTGTCCCCCTCGCTCTTCGCTCTCCTGTCCCCCTCGCTCTTCGCTCTCCTGTCCTCCTCGCTCTTCGCTCTCCTGTCCCCCTCGCTTTGCGCTCTCCTGTCCCCCTCGCTCTGCGCTCTCCTGTCCCGCTCGCTCTGCGCACTCCTGTCCCCCTCACTCTGCGCTCTCCTGTCCCCCTCGCTCTTCGCTCTCCTGTCCCCCTCGCTTTGCGCTCTCCTGTCCCCCTCGCTCTTCGTTCTCCTGTCCCCCTCGCTTTGCGCTCTCCTGTCCCCCTCGCTCTGCGCACTCCTGTCCCCCTCACTCTGCACTCTCCTGTCCCCCTCGCTCTTCGCTCTCCTGTCCCCCTCGCTTTGCGCTCTCCTGTCCCCCTCGCTCTTCGCTCTCCTGTCCCCCTCGCTCTGCGGTCTGCTGTCCCCCTCGCTCTGCGCTCTCCTGTCCCCCTTGCTCTGCGCTCTCCTGTCCCCCTCGCTCTGCGCGCTCCTGTCCCCCTCGCTCTTCGCTCTCCTGTCCTCCTCGCTCTTCGCTCTCCTGTCCCCCTCGCTCTGCGCTCTCCTGTCCCCCTCGCTCTGCACTCTCCTGTCCCCCTCGCTCTGCGCTCTCCTGTCCCCCTCGCTCTGCGCGCTCCTGTCCCCCTCGCTCTGCGCTCTCCTGTCCTCCTCGCTCTGTGCTCTCCTGTCCCCCTCGCTCTGCGCTCTCCTGTCCCCCTCGCTCTCCTGTCCTCCTCGCTCTGTGCTCTCCTGTCCCCCTCGCTCTGCGCTCTCCTGTCCCCCTCGCTCTGCGCTCTCCTGTTCCGCCACCTCTGCGCTCTCCTGTCCCCCTCGCTCTTCGCTCTCCTGTCCCCCTCGCTCTTCGCTCTCCTGTCCCTCTCGCTCTGCGCTCTCCTGTCCCCCTCGCTCTGTGCTCTCCTGTCCCCCTCGCTCTGCGCTCTCCTGTCCCCCTCGCTCTTCGCTCTCCTGTTCCGCTCGCTCTGCGCTCTCCTGTCCTCCTCGCTCTGCGCTCTCCTGTCCCCCTCGCTCTGCGCTCTCCTGTCCCCCTCGCTCTGCGCTCTCCTGTCCCCCTCGCTCTGCGCTCTCCTGTCCCCCTCGCTCTGCGCTCTCCTGTCCTCCTCGCTCTGCGCTCTCCTGTCCCCCTCGCTCTGCGCTCTCCTGTCCCCCTCGCTCTGCGCTCTCCTGTCCCCCTCGCTCTGCGCTCTCCTGTCCCCCTCGCTCTGCGCTCTCCTGTCCCCCTCGCTCTGCGCTCTCCTGTCCTCCTCGCTCTGCGCTCTCCTGTCCCCCTCGCTCGTCGCTCTCCTGTCCCCCTCGCTCTGCGCTCTCCTGTCCCCCTCGCTCTGCGCTCTCCTGTCCCCCTCGCTCTTCGCTCTCCTGTCCCCCTCGCTCTGCGCTCTCCTGTCCCCCTCGCTCTCCTGTCCCCCTCGCTCTGCGCTCTCCTGTCCCCCTCGCTCTCCTGTCCCCCTCGCTCTGCGCTCTCCTCTCCTCCTCGCTCTCCTGTCCCCCTCGCTCTCCTGTCCTCCTCGATCTGCGCTCTCCTGTCCCCCTCGCTCTCCTGTCCCCCTCGCTCTGCGCTCTCCTGTCCCCCTCGCTCTGCGCTCTCCTGTCCCCCTCGCTCTGCGCTCTCCTGTTCCCCTCGCTCTGTGCTCTCCTCTCCCCCTCGCTCTGCGCTCTCCTGTCCCCCTCGCTCTGCGGTCTCCTGTCCCCCTCGCTCTGCGCTCTCCGGTCCCCCTCGCTCTGCGCTCTCCTGTCCCCCTCGCTCTCCTGTCCTCCTCGCTCTGCGCTCACCGGTCCCCCTCGCTCTCCGGTCCCCATCGCTCTGCGCTCTCCTGTCCCCCTCGCTCTCCTGTCCTCCTCGCTCTGCACTCTCCTGTCCCCCTCGCTCTGCGCTCTCCTGTCCCCCTCGCTCTCCTGTCCTCCTCGCTCTGCACTCTCCTGTCCCCCTCGCTCTGCGCTCTCCTGTCCCCCTCGCTCTCCTGTCCCCCTCGCTCTGCGCTCTCCTGTCCCCCTCGCTCTCCTGTGCCTCTCGCTCTCCTGTCCCGCTCGCTCTGCGCTCTCCTGTCCCCCTCGCTCTGCGCTCTCCTGTCCTCCTCGCTCTGCGCTCTCCTGTCCCCCTCGCTCTGCGCTATCCTGTCCTCCTCGCTCTGCGCTTTCCTGTCCCTCTCGCTCTGCGCTCTCCTGTCCCCCTCGCTCTGCGCTCTCCTGTCCCCCTCGCTCTGCGCTATCCTGTCCTCCTCGCTCTGCGCTCTCCTGTCCCTCTCGCTCTGCGCTCTCCTGTCCCCCTCGCTCTGCGCTATCCTGTCCTCCTCGCTCTGCGCTCTCCTGTCCCCCTCGCTCTGCGCTATCCTGTCCTCCTCGCTCTGCGCTCTCCTGTCCCCCTCGCTCTGCGCTCTCCTGTCCCCCTCGCTCTGCGCTCTCCGGTCCCCCTCGCTCTCCTGTCCCCCTCGCGCTGCGCTATCCTGTCCTCCTCGCTCTGCGCTCTCCTGTCCCCCTCGCTCTGCGCTCTCCTGTTCCCCTCGCTCTGCGCTCTCCTGTCCCCCTCGCTCTGCGCTCTCCAGTCCCTCTCGCTCTCCTGTCCCCCTCGCTCTGCGCTCTCCTGACCTCCTCGCTCTGCGCTCTCCTGTCCCCCTCGCTCTTCGATCTCCTGTCCCCCTCGCTCTGCGCTCTCCTTTCCTCCTCGCTCTGCGCTCTCCTGTCCCCCTCGCTCTGCGCTCTCCTGTCCTCCTCGCTCTGCACTCTCCTGTCCCCCTCGCTCTGCACTCTCCTGTCCTCCTCGCTCTCCTGTCCCCCTCACTCTGCGCTCTCCTGTCCTCCTCGCTCTGCGCTCTCCTGTCCTCCTCGCTCTGCGCTCTCCTGTCCTCCTCGCTCTGCATTCTCCTGTCCCCCTCGCTCTGCGCTCTCCGGTCCCCCTCGCTCTGCGCTCTCCTGTCCCCCTCGCTCTGCGCTCTCCTGTCCCGCTCGCTCTGCGCTCTCCTGTCCCCCTCACTCTGCACTCTCCTGTCCCCCTCGCTCTTCGCTCTCCTGTCCCCCTCGCTCAGCACTCTCCTGTCCCCCTCACTCTGCACTCTCCTGTCCCCCTCGCTCTTCGCTCTCCTGTCCCGCTCGCTCTGCGCTCTCCTGTCCCGCTCGCTCTGCGCTCTCCTGTCCCCCTCGCTTTTCGCTCTCCTGTCCCCCTCGCTCTGCGCTCTCCACTCCCCCTCGCTCTGCGCTCTCCTGTCCCCCTCGCTCTGCGCACTCCTGTCCCGCTCGCTCTGCGCTCTCCTGTCCCCCTCACTCTGCACTCTCCTGTCCCCCTCGCTCTGCGCTCTCCTGTCCCCCTCGCTCTTCGCTCTCCTGTCCCCCTCGCTCTTCGCTCTCCTGTCCTCCTCGCTCTTCGCTCTCCTGTCCCCCTCGCTTTGCGCTCTCCTGTCCCCCTCGCTCTGCGCTCTCCTGTCCCGCTCGCTCTGCGCACTCCTGTCCCCCTCACTCTGCGCTCTCCTGTCCCCCTCGCTCTTCGCTCTCCTGTCCCCCTCGCTTTGCGCTCTCCTGTCCCCCTCGCTCTTCGTTCTCCTGTCCCCCTCGCTTTGCGCTCTCCTGTCCCCCTCGCTCTGCGCACTCCTGTCCCCCTCACTCTGCACTCTCCTGTCCCCCTCGCTCTTCGCTCTCCTGTCCCCCTCGCTTTGCGCTCTCCTGTCCCCCTCGCTCTTCGCTCTCCTGTCCCCCTCGCTCTGCGGTCTGCTGTCCCCCTCGCTCTGCGCTCTCCTGTCCCCCTTGCTCTGCGCTCTCCTGTCCCCCTCGCTCTGCGCGCTCCTGTCCCCCTCGCTCTTCGCTCTCCTGTCCTCCTCGCTCTTCGCTCTCCTGTCCCCCTCGCTCTGCGCTCTCCTGTCCCCCTCGCTCTGCACTCTCCTGTCCTCCTCGCTCTGCGCTCTCCTGTCCCCCTCGCTCTGCGCGCTCCTGTCCCCCTCGCTCTGCGCTCTCCTGTCCTCCTCGCTCTGTGCTCTCCTGTCCCCCTCGCTCTGCGCTCTCCTGTCCCCCTCGCTCTCCTGTCCTCCTCGCTCTGTGCTCTCCTGTCCCCCTCGCTCTGCGCTCTCCTGTCCCCCTCGCTCTGCGCTCTCCTGTTCCGCCACCTCTGCGCTCTCCTGTCCCCCTCGCTCTTCGCTCTCCTGTCCCCCTCGCTCTTCGCTCTCCTGTCCCTCTCGCTCTGCGCTCTCCTGTCCCCCTCGCTCTGTGCTCTCCTGTCCCCCTCGCTCTGCGCTCTCCTGTCCCCCTCGCTCTTCGCTCTCCTGTTCCGCTCGCTCTGCGCTCTCCTGTCCTCCTCGCTCTGCGCTCTCCTGTCCCCCTCGCTCTGCGCTCTCCTGTCCCCCTCGCTCTGCGCTCTCCTGTCCCCCTCGCTCTGCGCTCTCCTGTCCCCCTCGCTCTGCGCTCTCCTGTCCTCCTCGCTCTGCGCTCTCCTGTCCCCCTCGCTCTGCGCTCTCCTGTCCCCCTCGCTCTGCGCTCTCCTGTCCCCCTCGCTCTGCGCTCTCCTGTCCCCCTCGCTCTGCGCTCTCCTGTCCCCCTCGCTCTGCGCTCTCCTGTCCTCCTCGCTCTGCGCTCTCCTGTCCCCCTCGCTCGTCGCTCTCCTGTCCCCCTCGCTCTGCGCTCTCCTGTCCCCCTCGCTCTGCGCTCTCCTGTCCCCCTCGCTCTTCGCTCTCCTGTCCCCCTCGCTCTGCGCTCTCCTGTCCCCCTCGCTCTCCTGTCCCCCTCGCTCTGCGCTCTCCTGTCCCCCTCGCTCTCCTGTCCCCCTCGCTCTGCGCTCTCCTCTCCTCCTCGCTCTCCTGTCCCCCTCGCTCTCCTGTCCTCCTCGATCTGCGCTCTCCTGTCCCCCTCGCTCTCCTGTCCCCCTCGCTCTGCGCTCTCCTGTCCCCCTCGCTCTGCGCTCTCCTGTCCCCCTCGCTCTGCGCTCTCCTGTTCCCCTCGCTCTGTGCTCTCCTCTCCCCCTCGCTCTGCGCTCTCCTGTCCCCCTCGCTCTGCGGTCTCCTGTCCCCCTCGCTCTGCGCTCTCCGGTCCCCCTCGCTCTGCGCTCTCCTGTCCCCCTCGCTCTCCTGTCCTCCTCGCTCTGCGCTCACCGGTCCCCCTCGCTCTCCGGTCCCCATCGCTCTGCGCTCTCCTGTCCCCCTCGCTCTCCTGTCCTCCTCGCTCTGCACTCTCCTGTCCCCCTCGCTCTGCGCTCTCCTGTCCCCCTCGCTCTCCTGTCCTCCTCGCTCTGCACTCTCCTGTCCCCCTCGCTCTGCGCTCTCCTGTCCCCCTCGCTCTCCTGTCCCCCTCGCTCTGCGCTCTCCTGTCCCCCTCGCTCTCCTGTGCCTCTCGCTCTCCTGTCCCGCTCGCTCTGCGCTCTCCTGTCCCCCTCGCTCTGCGCTCTCCTGTCCTCCTCGCTCTGCGCTCTCCTGTCCCCCTCGCTCTGCGCTATCCTGTCCTCCTCGCTCTGCGCTTTCCTGTCCCTCTCGCTCTGCGCTCTCCTGTCCCCCTCGCTCTGCGCTCTCCTGTCCCCCTCGCTCTGCGCTATCCTGTCCTCCTCGCTCTGCGCTCTCCTGTCCCTCTCGCTCTGCGCTCTCCTGTCCCCCTCGCTCTGCGCTATCCTGTCCTCCTCGCTCTGCGCTCTCCTGTCCCCCTCGCTCTGCGCTATCCTGTCCTCCTCGCTCTGCGCTCTCCTGTCCCCCTCGCTCTGCGCTCTCCTGTCCCCCTCGCTCTGCGCTCTCCGGTCCCCCTCGCTCTCCTGTCCCCCTCGCGCTGCGCTATCCTGTCCTCCTCGCTCTGCGCTCTCCTGTCCCCCTCGCTCTGCGCTCTCCTGTTCCCCTCGCTCTGCGCTCTCCTGTCCCCCTCGCTCTGCGCTCTCCAGTCCCTCTCGCTCTCCTGTCCCCCTCGCTCTGCGCTCTCCTGACCTCCTCGCTCTGCGCTCTCCTGTCCCCCTCGCTCTTCGATCTCCTGTCCCCCTCGCTCTGCGCTCTCCTTTCCTCCTCGCTCTGCGCTCTCCTGTCCCCCTCGCTCTGCGCTCTCCTGTCCTCCTCGCTCTGCACTCTCCTGTCCCCCTCGCTCTGCACTCTCCTGTCCTCCTCGCTCTCCTGTCCCCCTCACTCTGCGCTCTCCTGTCCTCCTCGCTCTGCGCTCTCCTGTCCTCCTCGCTCTGCGCTCTCCTGTCCTCCTCGCTCTGCATTCTCCTGTCCCCCTCGCTCTGCGCTCTCCGGTCCCCCTCGCTCTGCACTCTCCTGTCCCCCTCGCTCTGCGCTCTCCTGTCCCCCTCGCTCTGCGCTCTCCTGTCCCCCTCGCTCTGCGCTCTCCTGTCCCCCTCGCTCTGCGCTCTCCTGTCCTCCTCGCTCTGCGCTCTCCTGTCCCCCTCGCTCTACGCTCTCCGGTCCCCCTCGCTCTGTGCTCTCCGGTCCCCCTCGCTCTCCTGTCCTCCTCGCTCTGCGCTCTCCGGTCCCCTTCGTTCTGCGCTCTCCTGTCCCCCTCGCTCTCCGGTCCCCCTCGCTCTGCGCTCTACTTTCCTCCTCGCTCTGCGCTCTCCTGTCCCCCTCGCTCTCCTGTCCTCCTCGCTCTGCGCTCTCCTGTCCTCCTTGCTCTGCTCTCTCCTATCCCCCTCACTCTGCGCTCTCATGTCCTCCTCGCTCTGCGCTCTCCTGTCCCCCTCGCTCTGCGCTCTCCTGTCCTCCTCGCTCTGCGCTCTCCTGTTCTCCTCGCTCTGCGCTCTCCTGTCCCCCTCGCTCTGCGCTCTCCGGTCCCCCTCGCTCTCCTGTCCCCCTCGCTCTGCGCTCTCCTGTCCTCCTCGCTCTGCGCTCTCCTGTCCCCCTCGCTCTCCTGTCCTCCTCGCTCTGCACTCTCCTGTCCTCCTCGCTCTGCGCTCTCCTGTCCTCCTCGCTCTGCGCTCTCCTGTCCCCCTCGTTCTGCGCTCTCCTGTCCCCCTCGCTCTGCGCTCTCCTGTCCTCCTCGCTCTGCGCTCTCCTGTCCCCCTCGCTCTGCGCTCTCCTCTCCCCCTCACTCTGCGCTATCCTGTCCCCCTCGCTCTGCGCTCTCCTGTCCCCCTCGCTCTGCGCTATCCTGTCCCCCTCGCTCTGCGCTCTCCTGTCCCCCTCGCTCTGCGCTCTCCTGTCCCCCTCGATTTCCTGTTCCCTCGCTATCCTGTCCCCCTCGCTCTGCGCTCTCCTGTCCCCCTCGCTCTGCGCTCTCCTGTCCCGCTCGCTCTGCGCTCTCCTGTCCTCCTCGCTCTGCGCTCTCCTGTCCCGCTCGCTCTGTGCTCTCCTGTCCCTCTCGCTCTGCACTCTCCGGTCCCCCTCGCTCTGCGCTCTCCTGTCCCCCTCGCTCTGCGCTCTCCTGTCCCCCTCGCTCTGCGCTCTCCTGTCCCCCTCGCTCTGCACTCTCCGGTCCCCCTCGCTCTCCTGTCCCCCTCGCTCTGCGCTCTCCTCTCCCCCTCGCTCTGCGATCTCCTGTCCCCCTCGCTCTGCGCTCTCCTCTCCCGCTCGCTCTGCGCTCTCCTGTCCCCCTCGCTCTGCGCTCTCCTGTCCCCCTCGCTCTGCGCTCTACTGTCCCCCTCGCTCTGCGCTCTCCTCTCCCCCTTGCTCTGCGCTCTCCTGTCCCCCTCGCTCTGCGCTCTCCTGTCCCGCTCGCTCTGCGCTCTCCTGTCCCCCTCACTCTGCACTCTCCTGTCCCCCTCGCTCTTCGCTCTCCTGTCCCCCTCGCTCAGCACTCTCCTGTCCCCCTCACTCTGCACTCTCCTGTCCCCCTCGCTCTTCGCTCTCCTGTCCCGCTCGCTCTGCGCTCTCCTGTCCCGCTCGCTCTGCGCTCTCCTGTCCCCCTCGCTTTTCGCTCTCCTGTCCCCCTCGCTCTGCGCTCTCCACTCCCCCTCGCTCTGCGCTCTCCTGTCCCCCTCGCTCTGCGCACTCCTGTCCCGCTCGCTCTGCGCTCTCCTGTCCCCCTCACGCTGCACCCTCCTGTCCCCCTCGCTCTGCGCTCTCCTGTCCCCCTCGCTCGTCGCTCTCCTGTCCCCCTCGCTCTTCGCTCTCCTGTCCTCCTCGCTCTTCGCTCTCCTGTCCCCCTCGCTTTGCGCTCTCCTGTCCCCCTCGCTCTGCGCTCTCCTGTCCCGCTCGCTCTGCGCACTCCTGTCCCCCTCACTCTGCGCTCTCCTGTCCCCCTCGCTCTTCGCTCTCCTGTCCCCCTCGCTTTGCGCTCTCCTGTCCCCCTCGCTCTTCGCTCTCCTGTCCCCCTCGCTTTGCGCTCTCCTGTCCCCCTCGCTCTGCGCACTCCTGTCCCCCTCACTCTGCGCTCTCCTGTCCCCCTCGCTCTTCGCTCTCCTGTCCCCCTCGCTTTGCGCTCTCCTGTCCCCCTCGCTCTTCGCTCTCCTGTCCCCCTCGCTCTGCGGTCTGCTGTCCCCCTCGCTCTGCGCTCTCCTGTCCCCCTTGCTCTGCGCTCTCCTGTCCCCCTCGCTCTGCGCGCTCCTGTCCCCCTCGCACTTCGCTCTCCTGTCCTCCTCGCTCTTCGCTCTCCTGTCCCCCTCGCTCTGCGCTCTCCTGTCCCCCTCGCTCTGCACTCTCCTGTCCCCCTCGCTCTGCGCTCTCCTGTCCCCCTCGCTCTGCGCTCTCCTGTCCCCCTCGCTCTGCGCTCTCCTGTCCCCCTCGCTCTGCGCTCTCCTGTCCTCCTCGCTCTGTGCTCTCCTGTCCCCCTCGCTCTGCGCTCTCCTGTCCCCCTCGCTCTCCTGTCCTCCTCGCTCTGTGCTCTCCTGTCCCCCTCGCTCTGCGCTCTCCTGTCCCCCTCTCTCTGCGCTCTCCTGTTCCGCCACCTCTGCGCTCTCCTGTCCCCCTCGCTCTTCGCTCTCCTGTCCCCCTCGCTCTTCGCTCTCCTGTCCCTCTCGCTCTGCGCTCTCCTGTCCCCCTCGCTCTGCGCTCTCCTGTCCCCCTCGCTCTGCGCTCTCCTGTCCCCCTCGCTCTTCGCTCTCCTGTTCCGCTCGCTCTGCGCTCTCCTGTCCTCCTCGCTCTGCGCTCTCCTGTCCCCCTCGCTCTGCGCTCTCCTGTCCCCCTCGCTCTGCGCTCTCCTGTCCCCCTCGCTCTGCGCTCTCCTGTCCCCCTCGCTCTGCGCTCTCCTGTCCTCCTCGCTCTGCGCTCTCCTGTCCCCCTCGCTCTGCGCTCTCCTGTCCCCCTCGCTCTGCGCTCTCCTGTCCCCCTCGCTCTGCGCTCTCCTGTCCCCCTCGCTCTGCGCTCTCCTGTCCCCCTCGCTCTGCGCTCTCCTGTCCTCCTCGCTCTGCGCTCTCCTGTCCCCCTCGCTCGTCGCTCTCCTGTCCCCCTCGCTCTGCGCTCTCCTGTCCCCCTCGCTCTGCGCTCTCCTGTCCCCCTCGCTCTTCGCTCTCCTGTCCCCCTCGCTCTGCGCTCTCCTGTCCCCCTCGCTCTCCTGTCCCCCTCGCTCTGCGCTCTCCTGTCCCCCTCGCTCTCCTGTCCCCCTCGCTCTGCGCTCTCCTCTCCTCCTCGCTCTCCTGTCCCCCTCGCTCTCCTGTCCTCCTCGATCTGCGCTCTCCTGTCCCCCTCGCTCTCCTGTCCCCCTCGCTCTGCGCTCTCCTGTCCCCCTCGCTCTGCGCTCTCCTGTCCCCCTCGCTCTGCGCTCTCCTCTCCTCCTCGCTCTCCTGTCCCCCTCGCTCTCCTGTCCTCCTCGATCTGCGCTCTCCGGTCCCCCTCGCTCTGCGCTCTCCTCTCCCCCTCGCTCTGCGCTCTCCTGTCCCGCTCGCTTTGCACTCTCCTGTCCCCCTCGCTCTGCGCTCTCCTGTTCCCCTCGCTCTGTGCTCTCCTCTCCCCCTCGCTCTGTGCTCTCCTGTCCCCCTCGCTCTGCGGTCTCCTGTCCCCCTCGCTCTGCGCTCTCCGGTCCCCCTCGCTCTGCGCTCTCCTGTCCCCCTCGCTCTCCTGTCCTCCTCGCTCTGCGCTCTCCGGTCCCCCTCGCTCTCCGGTCCCCATCGCTCTGCGCTCTCCTGTCCCCCTCGCTCTCCTGTCCTCCTCGCTCTGCACTCTCCTGTCCCCCTCGCTCTGCGCTCTCCTGTCCCCCTCGCTCTCCTGTCCTCCTCGCTCTGCGCTCTCCTGTCCCCCTCGCTCTGCGCTCTCCTGTCCCCCTCGCTCTCCTGTCCCCCTCGCTCTGTGCTCTCCTGTCCCCCTCGCTCTCCTGTGCCTCTCGCTCTCCTGTCCCGCTCGCTCTGCGCTCTCCTGTCCCCCTCGCTCTGCGCTCTCCTGTCCTCCTCGCTCTGCGCTCTCCTGTCCCCCTCGCTCTGCGCTATCCTGTCCTCCTCGCTCTGTGCTCTCCTGTCCCTCTCGCTCTGCGCTCTCCTGTCCCCCTCGCTCTGCGCTCTCCTGTCCCCCTCGCTCTGCGCTATCCTGTCCTCCTCGCTCTGCGCTCTCCTGTCCCTCTCGCTCTGCGCTCTCCTGTCCCCCTCGCTCTGCGCTATCCTGTCCTCCTGGCTCTGCGCTCTCCTGTCCCCCTCGCTCTGCGCTATCCTGTCCTCCTCGCTCTGCGCTCTCCTGTCCCCCTCGCTCTGCGCTCTCCGGTCCCCCTCGCTCTCCTGTCCCCCTCGCTCTGCGCTCTCCTGTCCCCCTCGCTCTGCGCTCTCCGGTCCCCCTCGCTCTCCTGTCCCCCTCGCGCTGCGCTATCCTGTCCTCCTCGCTCTGCGCTCTCCTGTCCCCCTCGCTCTGCGCTCTCCTGTTCCCCTCGCTCTGCGCTCTCCTGTCCCCCTCGCTCTGCGCTCTCCAGTCCCTCTCGCTCTCCTGTCCCCCTCGCTCTGCGCTCTCCTGTCCTCCTCGCTCTGCGCTCTCCTGTCCCCCTCGCTCTTCGATCTCCTGTCCCCCTCGCTCTGCGCTCTCCTTTCCTCCTCGCTCTGCGCTCTCCTGTCCCCCTCGCTCTGCGCTCTCCTGTCCTCCTCGCTCTGCACTCTCCTGTCCCCCTCGCTCTGCACTCTCCTGTCCTCCTCGCTCTCCTGTCCCCCTCACTCTGCGCTCTCCTGTCCTCCTCGCTCTGCGCTCTCCTGTCCTCCTCGCTCTGCGCTCTCCTGTCCTCCTCGCTCTGCATTCTCCTGTCCCCCTCGCTCTGCGCTCTCCAGTCCACCTCGCTCTGCGCTCTCCTGTCCCGCTCGCTCTGCACTCTCCTGTCCCCCTCGCTCTGCGCTCTCCTGTCCCCCTCGCTCTGCGCTCTCCTGTCCCCCTCGCTCTGCGCTCTCCTGTCCCCCTCGCTCTGCGCTCTCCTGTCCTCCTCGCTCTGCGCTCTCCTGTCCCCCTCGCTCTACGCTCTCCGGTCCCCCTCGCTCTGTGCTCTCCGGTCCCCCTCGCTCTCCTGTCCTCCTCGCTCTGCGCTCTCCGGTCCCCCTCGTTCTGCGCTCTCCTGTCCCCCTCGCTCTCCGGTCCCCCTCGCTCTGCGCTCTACTTTCCTCCTCGCTCTGCGCTCTCCTGTCCCCCTCGCTCTCCTGTCCTCCTCGCTCTGCGCTCTCCTGTCCTCCTTGCTCTGCTCTCTCCTATCCCCCTCACTCTGCGCTCTCATGTCCTTCTCGCTCTGCGCTCTCCTGTCCCCCTCGCTCTGCGCTCTCCTGTCCTCCTCGCTCTGCGCTCTCCTGTTCTCCTCGCTCTGCGCTCTCCTGTCCCCCTCGCTCTGCGCTCTCCGGTCCCCCTCGCTCTCCTGTCCCCCTCGCTCTGCGCTCTCCTGTCCTCCTCGCTCTGCCCTCTCCTGTCCCCCTCGCTCTCCTGTCCTCCTCGCTCTGCACTCTCCTGTCCTCCTCGCTCTGCGCTCTCCTGTCCTCCTCGCTCTACGCTCTCCTGTCCCCCTCGTTCTGCGCTCTCCTGTCCCCCTCGCTCTGCGCTCTCCTGTCCTCCTCGCTCTGCGCTCTCCTGTCCCCCTCGCTCTGCGCTCTCCTCTCCCCCTCACTCTGCGCTATCCTGTCCCCCTCGCTCTGCGCTCTCCTGTCCCCCTCGCTCTGCGCTATCCTGTCCCCCTCGCTCTGCGCTCTCCTGTCCCCCTCGCTCTGCGCTCTCCTGTCCCCCTCGATTTCCTGTTCCCTCGCTATCCTGTCCCCCTCGCTCTGCGCTCTCCTGTCCCCCTCGCTCTGCGCTCTCCTGTCCCGCTCGCTCTGCGCTCTCCTGTCCTCCTCGCTCTGCGCTCTCCTGTCCCGCTCGCTCTGTGCTCTCCTGTCCCTCTCGCTCTGCACTCTCCTGTCCTCCTCGCTGTGCGCTCTCCTGTCCCCCTCGCTCTGCGCTCTCCTGTCCTCCTCACTCTGCGCTCTCCTGTCCCGCTCGCTCTGCGCTCTCCTGTCCCCGCGCTCTGCTCTCTCCTGTCCTCCTCGCTCTGCGCTCTCCTGTCCTCCTCGCTCTGCGCTCTCCTGTCCTCCTTGCTCTGCTCTCTCCTATCCCCCTCACTCTGCGCTCTCATGTCCTCCTCGCTCTGCGCTCTCCTGTCCCCCTCGCTCTGCGCTCTCCTGTCCTCCTCGCTCTGCGCTCTCCTGTTCTCCTCGCTCTGCGCTCTCCTGTCCCCCTCGCTCTGCGCTCTCCGGTCCCCCTCGCTCTCCTGTCCCCCTCGCTCTGCGCTCTCCTGTCCTCCTCGCTCTGCGCTCTCCTGTCCCCCTCGCTCTCCTGTCCTCCTCGCTCTGCACTCTCCTGTCCTCCTCGCTCTGCGCTCTCCTGTCCTCCTCGCTCTGCGCTCTCCTGTCCCCCTCGTTCTGCGCTCTCCTGTCCCCCTCGCTCTGCGCTCTCCTGTCCTCCTCGCTCTGCGCTCTCCTGTCCCCCTCGCTCTGCGCTCTCCTCTCCCCCTCACTCTGCGCTATCCTGTCCCCCTCGCTCTGCGCTCTCCTGTCCCCCTCGCTCTGCGCTATCCTGTCCCCCTCGCTCTGCGCTCTCCTGTCCCCCTCGCTCTGCGCTCTCCTGTCCCCCTCGATTTCCTGTTCCCTCGCTATCCTGTCCCCCTCGCTCTGCGCTCTCCTGTCCCCCTCGCTCTGCGCTCTCCTGTCCCGCTCGCTCTGCGCTCTCCTGTCCTCCTCGCTCTGCGCTCTCCTGTCCCGCTCGCTCTGTGCTCTCCTGTCCCTCTCGCTCTGCACTCTCCGGTCCCCCTCGCTCTGCGCTCTCCTGTCCCCCTCGCTCTGCGCTCTCCTGTCCCCCTCGCTCTGCGCTCTCCTGTCCCCCTCGCTCTGCACTCTCCGGTCCCCCTCGCTCTCCTGTCCCCCTCGCTCTGCGCTCTCCTCTCCCCCTCGCTCTGCGATCTCCTGTCCCCCTCGCTCTGCGCTCTCCTCTCCCGCTCGCTCTGCGCTCTCCTGTCCCCCTCGCTCTGCGCTCTCCTGTCCCCCTCGCTCTGCGCTCTACTGTCCCCCTCGCTCTGCGCTCTCCTCTCCCCCTTGCTCTGCGCTCTCCTGTCCCCCTCGCTCTGCGCTCTCCTGTCCCGCTCGCTCTGCGCTCTCCTGTCCCCCTCACTCTGCACTCTCCTGTCCCCCTCGCTCTTCGCTCTCCTGTCCCCCTCGCTCAGCACTCTCCTGTCCCCCTCACTCTGCACTCTCCTGTCCCCCTCGCTCTTCGCTCTCCTGTCCCGCTCGCTCTGCGCTCTCCTGTCCCGCTCGCTCTGCGCTCTCCTGTCCCCCTCGCTTTTCGCTCTCCTGTCCCCCTCGCTCTGCGCTCTCCACTCCCCCTCGCTCTGCGCTCTCCTGTCCCCCTCGCTCTGCGCACTCCTGTCCCGCTCGCTCTGCGCTCTCCTGTCCCCCTCACTCTGCACCCTCCTGTCCCCCTCGCTCTGCGCTCTCCTGTCCCCCTCGCTCGTCGCTCTCCTGTCCCCCTCGCTCTTCGCTCTCCTGTCCTCCTCGCTCTTCGCTCTCCTGTCCCCCTCGCTTTGCGCTCTCCTGTCCCCCTCGCTCTGCGCTCTCCTGTCCCGCTCGCTCTGCGCACTCCTGTCCCCCTCACTCTGCGCTCTCCTGTCCCCCTCGCTCTTCGCTCTCCTGTCCCCCTCGCTTTGCGCTCTCCTGTCCCCCTCGCTCTTCGCTCTCCTGTCCCCCTCGCTTTGCGCTCTCCTGTCCCCCTCGCTCTGCGCACTCCTGTCCCCCTCACTCTGCGCTCTCCTGTCCCCCTCGCTCTTCGCTCTCCTGTCCCCCTCGCTTTGCGCTCTCCTGTCCCCCTCGCTCTTCGCTCTCCTGTCCCCCTCGCTCTGCGGTCTGCTGTCCCCCTCGCTCTGCGCTCTCCTGTCCCCCTTGCTCTGCGCTCTCCTGTCCCCCTCGCTCTGCGCGCTCCTGTCCCCCTCGCACTTCGCTCTCCTGTCCTCCTCGCTCTTCGCTCTCCTGTCCCCCTCGCTCTGCGCTCTCCTGTCCCCCTCGCTCTGCACTCTCCTGTCCCCCTCGCTCTGCGCTCTCCTGTCCCCCTCGCTCTGCGCTCTCCTGTCCCCCTCGCTCTGCGCTCTCCTGTCCCCCTCGCTCTGCGCTCTCCTGTCCTCCTCGCTCTGTGCTCTCCTGTCCCCCTCGCTCTGCGCTCTCCTGTCCCCCTCGCTCTCCTGTCCTCCTCGCTCTGTGCTCTCCTGTCCCCCTCGCTCTGCGCTCTCCTGTCCCCCTCGCTCTGCGCTCTCCTGTTCCGCCACCTCTGCGCTCTCCTGTCCCCCTCGCTCTTCGCTCTCCTGTCCCCCTCGCTCTTCGCTCTCCTGTCCCTCTCGCTCTGCGCTCTCCTGTCCCCCTCGCTCTGCGCTCTCCTGTCCCCCTCGCTCTGCGCTCTCCTGTCCCCCTCGCTCTTCGCTCTCCTGTTCCGCTCGCTCTGCGCTCTCCTGTCCTCCTCGCTCTGCGCTCTCCTGTCCCCCTCGCTCTGCGCTCTCCTGTCCCCCTCGCTCTGCGCTCTCCTGTCCCCCTCGCTCTGCGCTCTCCTGTCCCCCTCGCTCTGCGCTCTCCTGTCCTCCTCGCTCTGCGCTCTCCTGTCCCCCTCGCTCTGCGCTCTCCTGTCCCCCTCGCTCTGCGCTCTCCTGTCCCCCTCGCTCTGCGCTCTCCTGTCCCCCTCGCTCTGCGCTCTCCTGTCCCCCTCGCTCTGCGCTCTCCTGTCCTCCTCGCTCTGCGCTCTCCTGTCCCCCTCGCTCGTCGCTCTCCTGTCCCCCTCGCTCTGCGCTCTCCTGTCCCCCTCGCTCTGCGCTCTCCTGTCCCCCTCGCTCTTCGCTCTCCTGTCCCCCTCGCTCTGCGCTCTCCTGTCCCCCTCGCTCTCCTGTCCCCCTCGCTCTGCGCTCTCCTGTCCCCCTCGCTCTCCTGTCCCCCTCGCTCTGCGCTCTCCTCTCCTCCTCGCTCTCCTGTCCCCCTCGCTCTCCTGTCCTCCTCGATCTGCGCTCTCCTGTCCCCCTCGCTCTCCTGTCCCCCTCGCTCTGCGCTCTCCTGTCCCCCTCGCTCTGCGCTCTCCTGTCCCCCTCGCTCTGCGCTCTCCTCTCCTCCTCGCTCTCCTGTCCCCCTCGCTCTCCTGTCCTCCTCGATCTGCGCTCTCCGGTCCCCCTCGCTCTGCGCTCTCCTCTCCCCCTCGCTCTGCGCTCTCCTGTCCCGCTCGCTTTGCACTCTCCTGTCCCCCTCGCTCTGCGCTCTCCTGTTCCCCTCGCTCTGTGCTCTCCTCTCCCCCTCGCTCTGTGCTCTCCTGTCCCCCTCGCTCTGCGGTCTCCTGTCCCCCTCGCTCTGCGCTCTCCGGTCCCCCTCGCTCTGCGCTCTCCTGTCCCCCTCGCTCTCCTGTCCTCCTCGCTCTGCGCTCTCCGGTCCCCCTCGCTCTCCGGTCCCCATCGCTCTGCGCTCTCCTGTCCCCCTCGCTCTCCTGTCCTCCTCGCTCTGCACTCTCCTGTCCCCCTCGCTCTGCGCTCTCCTGTCCCCCTCGCTCTCCTGTCCTCCTCGCTCTGCGCTCTCCTGTCCCCCTCGCTCTGCGCTCTCCTGTCCCCCTCGCTCTCCTGTCCCCCTCGCTCTGTGCTCTCCTGTCCCCCTCGCTCTCCTGTGCCTCTCGCTCTCCTGTCCCGCTCGCTCTGCGCTCTCCTGTCCCCCTCGCTCTGCGCTCTCCTGTCCTCCTCGCTCTGCGCTCTCCTGTCCCCCTCGCTCTGCGCTATCCTGTCCTCCTCGCTCTGTGCTCTCCTGTCCCTCTCGCTCTGCGCTCTCCTGTCCCCCTCGCTCTGCGCTCTCCTGTCCCCCTCGCTCTGCGCTATCCTGTCCTCCTCGCTCTGCGCTCTCCTGTCCCTCTCGCTCTGCGCTCTCCTGTCCCCCTCGCTCTGCGCTATCCTGTCCTCCTGGCTCTGCGCTCTCCTGTCCCCCTCGCTCTGCGCTATCCTGTCCTCCTCGCTCTGCGCTCTCCTGTCCCCCTCGCTCTGCGCTCTCCGGTCCCCCTCGCTCTCCTGTCCCCCTCGCTCTGCGCTCTCCTGTCCCCCTCGCTCTGCGCTCTCCGGTCCCCCTCGCTCTCCTGTCCCCCTCGCGCTGCGCTATCCTGTCCTCCTCGCTCTGCGCTCTCCTGTCCCCCTCGCTCTGCGCTCTCCTGTTCCCCTCGCTCTGCGCTCTCCTGTCCCCCTCGCTCTGCGCTCTCCAGTCCCTCTCGCTCTCCTGTCCCCCTCGCTCTGCGCTCTCCTGTCCTCCTCGCTCTGCGCTCTCCTGTCCCCCTCGCTCTTCGATCTCCTGTCCCCCTCGCTCTGCGCTCTCCTTTCCTCCTCGCTCTGCGCTCTCCTGTCCCCCTCGCTCTGCGCTCTCCTGTCCCCCTCGCTCTGCACTCTCCTGTCCTCCTCGCTCTCCTGTCCCCCTCACTCTGCGCTCTCCTGTCCTCCTCGCTCTGCGCTCTCCTGTCCTCCTCGCTCTGCGCTCTCCTGTCCTCCTCGCTCTGCATTCTCCTGTCCCCCTCGCTCTGCGCTCTCCAGTCCACCTCGCTCTGCGCTCTCCTGTCCCGCTCGCTCTGCACTCTCCTGTCCCCCTCGCTCTGCGCTCTCCTGTCCCCCTCGCTCTGCGCTCTCCTGTCCCCCTCGCTCTGCGCTCTCCTGTCCCCCTCGCTCTGCGCTCTCCTGTCCTCCTCGCTCTGCGCTCTCCTGTCCCCCTCGCTCTACGCTCTCCGGTCCCCCTCGCTCTGTGCTCTCCGGTCCCCCTCGCTCTCCTGTCCTCCTCGCTCTGCGCTCTCCGGTCCCCCTCGTTCTGCGCTCTCCTGTCCCCCTCGCTCTCCGGTCCCCCTCGCTCTGCGCTCTACTTTCCTCCTCGCTCTGCGCTCTCCTGTCCCCCTCGCTCTCCTGTCCTCCTCGCTCTGCGCTCTCCTGTCCTCCTTGCTCTGCTCTCTCCTATCCCCCTCACTCTGCGCTCTCATGTCCTTCTCGCTCTGCGCTCTCCTGTCCCCCTCGCTCTGCGCTCTCCTGTCCTCCTCGCTCTGCGCTCTCCTGTTCTCCTCGCTCTGCGCTCTCCTGTCCCCCTCGCTCTGCGCTCTCCGGTCCCCCTCGCTCTCCTGTCCCCCTCGCTCTGCGCTCTCCTGTCCTCCTCGCTCTGCCCTCTCCTGTCCCCCTCGCTCTCCTGTCCTCCTCGCTCTGCACTCTCCTGTCCTCCTCGCTCTGCGCTCTCCTGTCCTCCTCGCTCTACGCTCTCCTGTCCCCCTCGTTCTGCGCTCTCCTGTCCCCCTCGCTCTGCGCTCTCCTGTCCTCCTCGCTCTGCGCTCTCCTGTCCCCCTCGCTCTGCGCTCTCCTCTCCCCCTCACTCTGCGCTATCCTGTCCCCCTCGCTCTGCGCTCTCCTGTCCCCCTCGCTCTGCGCTATCCTGTCCCCCTCGCTCTGCGCTCTCCTGTCCCCCTCGCTCTGCGCTCTCCTGTCCCCCTCGATTTCCTGTTCCCTCGCTATCCTGTCCCCCTCGCTCTGCGCTCTCCTGTCCCCCTCGCTCTGCGCTCTCCTGTCCCGCTCGCTCTGCGCTCTCCTGTCCTCCTCGCTCTGCGCTCTCCTGTCCCGCTCGCTCTGTGCTCTCCTGTCCCTCTCGCTCTGCACTCTCCTGTCCTCCTCGCTGTGCGCTCTCCTGTCCCCCTCGCTCTGCGCTCTCCTGTCCTCCTCACTCTGCGCTCTCCTGTCCCGCTCGCTCTGCGCTCTCCTGTCCCCGCGCTCTGCTCTCTCCTGTCCTCCTCGCTCTGCGCTCTCCTGTCCTCCACGCTCTGTGCTATCCTGTCCTCCACGCTCTGCGCTCTCCTGTCCCGCTCGCTCTGCGCTCTCCTGTCCCCCTCGCTCTGCCCTCTCCTGTCCCCCTCGCTCTGCGCTCTCCTGTGCCCTCGCTCTGCGCTATCCTGTCCCCCTCGCTCTGCGCTCTCCTGTCCCCCTCGCTCTGCGCTCTCCTGTCCTCCTCACTCTGCGCTCTCCTGTCCTCCTCGCTCTGCGCTCTCCTCTCCCCCTCGCTCTGCGCTCTCCTGTGCCCCTCGCTCTGCGCTATCCTGTCCCCCTCGCTCTGCGCTCTCTTGTCCTCCTCGCTCTGTGCTCTCCTCTCCCCCTCGCTCTGCGCTCTCCTGTCCCGGTCGCTCTGCGCTCTGCTGTGCCCCTCGCTCTGCGCTCTCCTGTCCCCCTCGCTCTGCGCTCTCCTGTCCTCCTCGCTCTGCGCTCTCCTCTCCCCCTCGCTCTGCGCTCTCCTGTCACGCTCGCTCTGCGCTCTCCTGTCCCCCTCGCTCTGCGTTCTCCTGTCCCCCTCGCTCTGCGCTCTTCTGTCCCCCTCGCTCTGCGCTCTCCTCTCCCCCTCGCTCTGCGCTCTACTGTCCCGCTCGCTCTGCGCTCTCCTGTCCCCCTCGCTCTGCGCTCTCCTGTCCTCCTCGCTCTGCGCTCTCCTCTCCCCCTCGCTCTGCGCTCTCCTGTCCCCCTCGCTCTGTGCTATCCTGTCCCCCTCGCTCTGCGCTGTCCTGTCCTCCTCGCTCTGCACTCACCTGTCCTCCTCACTCTGCGCTCTCCTGTCCCCCTCGCTCTGCGCTATCCTGTCCTCCTCGCTCTGCGCTCTCCTGTCCTCCTCGCTCTGCGCTCTCCTGTCCCACTCGCTCTGCGCTCTCCTGTCCCCCTCGCTCTGCGCTCTCCTGTCCTCCTCGCTCTGCGCTCTCCTCTCCCCCTCACTCTGCGCTCTCCTGTCCCCCTCGCTCTGCGCTCTCCTGTCCCCCTTGCTCGGCGCTCTCCGGTCCCCCTCGCTCTGCGCTCTCCGGTCCCCCTCACTCTGCGCTCTCCTGTCCCCCTCACTCTGCGCTCTCCTCTCCCCCTCGCTCTGCACTCTCCTGTCCTCCTCGCTCTGCACTCTCCTGTCCTCCTCGCTCTGCACTCTCCTGTCCTCCTCACTCTGCGCTCTCCTGTCCCCCTCGCTCTCCTCTCCCCCTCGCTCTGTGCTCTCCTGTCCCTCTCGCTCTGCACTGTCCTGTCCCCCTCGCTCTGCACTGTCCTGTCCCCCTCGCTCTGTGCTCTCCTGTCCCCCTCGCTCTGCACTGTCCTGTCCCCCTCACTCTGCACTGTCCTGTCCCCCTCGCTCTGCGCTCTCCTGTCCCCCTCACTCTGCACTGTCCTGTCCCCCTCACTCTGCACTGTCCTGTCCCCCTCACTCTGCGCTCTCCTGTCCCCCTCTGCCTGCGCTCTCCTCTCCCCCTCGCTCTGCGCTATCCTGTCCCCCTCGCTCTGCACTCTCCTGTCCTCCTCGCTCTGCGCTCTCCTCTCCCCCTCGCTCTGCACTCTCCTGTCCTCCTCGCTCTGCACTCTCCTGTCCTCCTCGCTCTGCTCTCTACTGTCCCCCTCGCTCTGCGCTCTACTGTCCCCCTCGCTCTGCGCTCTCCTCTCCCCCTCGCTCTGCGCTCTCCTGTTCCCCTCGCTCTGTGCTCTCCTGTCCCCCTCGCTCTGCGCTCTCCTGTCCCCCTCGCTCTGCGCTCTCCTGTCCCCCTCGCTCTGCGCTCGCCGGTCCCCCTCGCTCTCCTGTCCTCCTCGATCTGCGCTCTCCTCTCCCCTTCGCTCTGTGCTCTCCTCTCCCCCTCGCTCTGCGCTCTCCTGTCCCCCTCGCTCTCCTGTTCCCCTCGCTCTGCGCTCTCCTGTCCCCCTCGCTCTCCTGTCCTCCTCGCTCTGCGCTCTCCTGTCCCCCTCGCTCTGCGCTCTCCTGTCCTCCTCGCTCTGCGCTCTCCTCTCCCCCTCGCTCTGCGCTCTCCTGTCCCCCTCGCTCTCCTGTCCCCCTCGCCCTCCTCTCCCCCTCGCTCTGCGCTCTCCTCTCCCCCTCGCTCTGCGCTCTCCTGTCCCCCTCGCTCTCCTGTTCCCCTCGCTCTGCGCTCTCCTGTCCCCCTCGCTCTGCGCTCTCCTGTCCCCCTCGCTCTGCGCTCTCCTGTCCCCCTTGCTCTGCGCTCTCCTCTCCCCCTCGCTCTGCGCTCTCCTGTCCCCCTCGCTCTGCGCTCTCCTCTCCCCCTCGCTCTGCGCTCTCCTGTCCCCCTCGCTCTGCGCTCTCCTCTCCCCCTCGCTCTGCGCTCTCCTGTCCCCCTTGCTCTGCGCTCTCCTGTCCCCCTCGCTCTGCGCTCTCCTGTCCCCCTCGCTCTGCGCTCTCCTCTCCCCCTCGCTCTGCGCTATCCTCTCCCCCTCGCTCTGCGCTCTCCTGTTCCCCTCGCTCTGCGCTCTCCTGTCCCCCTCGCTCTGCGCTATCCTCTCCCCCTCGCTCTGCGCTCTCCTGTCCCCCTCGCTCTTCGCTCTCCTGTCCCGCTCGCTCTGCGCTCTCCTGTTCCCCTCGCTCTGCGCTCTCCTGTCCCCCTCGCTCTGCGCTCTCCTGTCCCGCTCGCTCTGCACTCTCCTGTCCCCCTCACTCTGCACTCTCCTGTCCCCCTCGCTCTCCTGTTCCCCTCGCTCTGCGCTCTCCTGTCCCCCTCGCTCTGCGCTCTCCTCTCCCCTTCACTCTGCGCTCTCCTGTCCCCCTCGCTCTGTGCTCTCCTCTCCCCCTCACTCTGCGCTCTCCTGTTCCCCTCGCTCTGCGCTCTCCTCTCACCTTCACTCTGCGCTCTCCTGTCCCCCTCGCTCTGCGCTCTCCTCTCCCCTTCACTCTGCGCTCTCCTGTCCCCCTCGCTCTGCGCTCTCCTGTCCCGCTCG
>NC_135812.1:47078933-47211959 GCF_964213995.1 Mustelus asterias | reverse complement strand
TCACTCTGCGCTCTCCTGTCCCCCTCGCTCTGCGCTCTCCTCTCCCCTCACTCTGCGCTCTCCTCTCCCCCTCACTCTGCGCTCTCCTGTCCCCCTCGCTCTGCGCTCTCCTCTCCCCCTCACTCTGCGCTCTCCTGTCCCCTCGCTCTGCGCTCTCCCTGTCCCCCTCGCTCTGCGCTCTCCTCTCCCCCTCACTCTGCGCTCTCCTGTCCCCCTCGCTCTGCGCTCTCCTGTCCCGCTCGCTCTGCGCTCTCCGTCCCCCTCGCTCTGCGCTCTCCTGTCCCCCTCGCTCTGCGCTCTCCTGTTCCTCTCGCCCTGCGCTCTCCTCTCCCCCTCGCTCTGCGCTCTCCTGTCCCCTCGCTCAGCGCTCTCCTCTCCCTCTTCACTTGCGCTCTCATGTCCTCCTCGCTCTGCGCTCTCCTGTCCCCCTCGCTCTGCGCTCTCCTGTCCCCCTCGCTCTGCGCTCTCCAGTCCCCCTCGCTCTGCCCTCTCCTCTCCCTCTCACTCTGCGCTCTCCTGTCCCCCTCGCTCTGCGCTCCCCTGTCCCCATCGCTCTGCGCTCTACTGTCCCCGCTCGCTCTGCGCTCTCCAGTCCCCCTCGCTCTGCCCTCTCCTCTCCCTCTCACTCTGCGCTCTCCTGTCCCCCTCGCTCTGTGCTCTCCTCTCCCCCTCACTCTGCGCTCTCCTCTCCCCCTCACTCTGCGCTCTCCTGTCCCCCTCGCTCTGCGCTCTCCTCTCCCCTCACTCTGCGCTCTCCTGTCCCCTCGCTCTGCGCTCTCCTGTCCCCCTCGCTCTGCGCTCTCCTCTCCCCCTCACTCTGCGCTCTCCTGTCCCCCTCGCTCTGCGCTCTCCCGTCCCCCTCGCTCTGCGCTCTCCTGTCCCCCTCGCTCTGCGCTCTCCTGTCCCCCTCGCTCTGCGCTCTCCCGTCCCCCTCGCTCTGCGCTTTCCCTCTCCCCCTCGCTCTGCGCTCTCCTGTCCCCCTCGCTCTGCGCTCTCCTCTCCCCTCACTCTGCGCTCTCCTCTCACCCTCGCTCTGCGCTCTCCTCTCCCCCTCGCTCTGCGCTCTCCTCTCCCCCTCACTCTGCGCTCTCCTGTCCCCCTCGCTCTGCGCTCTCCTGTCCCCTCGCTCTGCGCTCTCCTGTCCCGCTCGCTCTGCGCTCTCCCGTCCCCCTCGCTCTGCGCTCTCCTGTCCCCCTCGCTCTGCGCTCTCCTGTCCTCTCGCCCTGCGCTCTCCTCTCCCCCTCGCTCTGCGCTCTCCTGTCCCCCTCGCTCAGCGCTCTCCTCTCCCTCTCACTCTGCGCTCTCATGTCCTCCTCGCTCTGCGCTCTCCTGTCCCCTCGCTCTGCGCTCTCCTGTCCCCCTCGCTCTGCGCTCTCCAGTCCCCCTCGCTCTGCCCTCTCCTCTCCCTCTCACTCTGCGCTCTCCTGTCCCCTCGCTCTGCGCTCTCCTGTCCCCATCGCTCTGCGCTCTACTGTCCCGCTCGCTCTGCGCTCTCCAGTCCCTTCGCTCTGCCCTCTCCTCTCCCTCTCACTCTGCGCTCTCCTGTCCCCCTCGCTCTGCGCTCTCCTCTCCCCTCACTCTGCGCTCTCCTCTCCCCCTCACTCTGCGCTCTCCTGTCCCCCTCGCTCTGCGCTCTCCTCTCCCCTCACTCTGCGCTCTCCTGTCCCCCTCGCTCTGCGCTCTCCTGTCCCCCTCGCTCTGCGCTCTCCTCTCCCCCTCACTCTGCGCTCTCCTGTCCCCCTCGCTCTGCGCTCTCCTGTCCACTCTCGCTCTGCGCTCTCCGTCCCCCTCGCTCTGCGCTCTCCTGTCCCCCTCGCTCTGCGCTCTCCTGTCCCTCTCGCCCTGCGCTCTCCTCTCCCCTCGCTCTGCGCTCTCCTGTCCCCCTCGCTCAGCGCTCTCCTCTCCCTCTCACTCTGCGCTCTCATGTCCTCCTCGCTCTGCGCTCTCCTGTCCCCCTCGCTCTGCGCTCTCCTGTCCCCCTCGCTCTGCGCTCTCCAGTCCCCCTCGCTCTGCCCTCTCCTCTCCCTCTCACTCTGCGCTCTCCTGTCCCCCTCGCTCTGCGCTCTCCTGTCCCCATCGCTCTGCGCTCTACTGTCCCGCTCGCTCTGCGCTCTCCAGTCCCCCTCGCTCTGCCCTCTCCTCTCCCTCTCACTCTGCGCTCTCCTGTCCCCTCGCTCTGCGCTCTCCTCTCCCCCTCACTCTGCGCTCTCCTCTCCCCCTCACTCTGCGCTCTCCTGTCCCCTCGCTCTGCGCTCTCCTCTCCCCTCACTCTGCGCTCTCCTGTCCCCCTCGCTCTGCGCTCTCCTGTCCCCCTCGCTCTGCGCTCTCCTCTCCCCCTCACTCTGCTCTCCTGTCCCCCTCGCTCTGCGCTCTCCCGTCCCCCTCGCTCTGCGCTCTCCTGTCCCCCTCGCTCTGCGCTCTCCTGTCCCCCTCGCTCTGCGCTCTCCCGTCCCCCTCGCTCTGCGCTTTCCTCTCCCCCTCGCTCTGCGCTCTCCTGTCCCCCTCGCTCTGCGCTCTCCTCTCCCCCTCACTCTGCGCTCTCCTCTCACCCTCGCTCTGCGCTCTCCTCTCCCCCTCGCTCTGCGCTCTCCTCTCCCCCTCACTCTGCGCTCTCCTGTCCCCCTCGCTCTGCGCTCTCCCGTCCCCCTCGCTCTGCGCTCTCCTGTCCCCCTCTCTCTGCGCTCTCCTGTCCCCCTCGCTCTGCGCTCTCCTCTCCCCCTCGCTCTTCGCTCTCCTGTCCCCCTCGCTCTGCGCTCTCCGTCCCCCTCGCTCTGCTCTCTCCTGTCCCCCTCGCCTGCGCTCTCCTGTCCCCCTCGCTATTCGCTCTCCTGTCCCCCCTCGCTCTGCGCTCTCCTGTCCCCCTCGCTCTGCGCTCTCCTGTCCCGCTCGCTCTGCGCTCTCCCGTCCCCCTCGCTCTGCGCTCTCCTGTCCCCTCGCTCTGCGCTCTCCTGTCCCTCTCGCCCTGCGCTCTCCTCCCCCCTCGCTCTGCGCTCTCCTGTCCCCCTCGCTCAGCGCTCTCCTCTCCCTCTCACTCTGCGCTCTCATGTCCTCCTCGCTCTGCGCTCTCCTGTCCCCCTCGCTCTGCGGTCTCCTGTCCCCCTCGCTCTGCGCTCTCCTCTCCCCCTCGCTCTTCGCTCTCCTGTCCCCCTCGCTCTGCGCTCTCCCGTCCCCCTCGCTCTGCTCTCTCCTGTCCCCCTCGCCCTGCGCTCTCCTGTCCCCCTCGCTATTCGCTCTCCTGTCCCCCTCGCTCTGCGCTCTCCTGTCCCCCTCGCTCTGCGCTCTCCTGTCCCGCTCGCTCTGCGCTCTCCCGTCCCCCTCGCTCTGCGCTCTCCTGTCCCCCTCGCTCTGCGCTCTCCTGTCCCTCTCGCCCTGCGCTCTCCTCTCCCCCTCGCTCTGCGCTCTCCTGTCCCCCTCGCTCAGCGCTCTCCTCTCCCTCTCACTCTGCGCTCTCATGTCCTCCTCGCTCTGCGCTCTCCTGTCCCCCTCGCTCTGCGCTCTCCTGTCCCCCTCGCTCTGCGCTCTCCTCTCCTCCTCGGTCTGCGCTCTCCCGTCCCCTCGCTCTGCGCTCTCCTGTCCCGCTCGCTCTGCGCTCTCCTCTCCCGCTCGCTCTGCGCTCTCCTGTCCCCCTCGCTCTGCGCTCTCCTGTCCCCCTCGCTCTGCGCTCTCCTGTCCCCCTCGCTCTGCGCTCTCCTGTCCCCCTCGCTCTGCGCTCTACTGTCCCGCTCGCTCTGCGCTCTCCAGTCCCCCTCGCTCTGCCCTCTCCTCTCCCTCTCACTCTGCGCTCTCCTGTCCCCCTCGCTCTGCGCTCTCCTCTCCCCCTCACTCTGCGCTCTCCTCTCCCCCTCACTCTGCGCTCTCCTGTCCCCCTCGCTCTGCGCTCTCCTCTCCCCCTCACTCTGCGCTCTCCTGTCCCCCTCGCTCTGCGCTCTCCTGTCCCCCTCGCTCTGCGCTCTCCTCTCCCCCTCACTCTGCGCTCTCCTGTCCCCCTCGCTCTGCGCTCTCCCGTCCCCCTCGCTCTGCGCTCTCCTGTCCCCCTCGCTCTGCGCTCTCCTGTCCCCCTCGCTCTGCGCTCTCCCGTCCCCCTCGCTCTGCGCTCTCCTCTCCCCCTCGCTCTGCGCTCTCCTGTCCCCCTCGCTCTGCGCTCTCCTCTCCCCCTCACTCTGCGCTCTCCTCTCCCCCTCGCTCTGCGCTCTCCTCTCCCCCTCGCTCTGCGCTCTCCTCTCCCCCTCACTCTGCGCTCTCCTGTCCCCCTCGCTCTGCGCTCTCCCGTCCCCCTCGCTCTGCGCTCTCCTGTCCCCCTCGCTCTGCGCTCTCCTGTCCCCCTCGCTCTGCGCTCTCCTCTCCCCCTCGCTCTTCGCTCTCCTGTCCCCCTCGCTCTGCGCTCTCCCGTCCCCCTCGCTCTGCTCTCTCCTGTCCCTCTCGCCCTGCGCTCTCCTGTCCCCCTCGCTATTCGCTCTCCTGTCCCCCTCGCTCTGCGCTCTCCTGTCCCCCTCGCTCTGCGCTCTCCTGTCCCGCTCGCTCTGCGCTCTCCCGTCCCCCTCGCTCTGCGCTCTCCTGTCCCCCTCGCTCTGCGCTCTCCTGTCCCTCTCGCCCTGCGCTCTCCTCTCCCCCTCGCTCTGCGCTCTCCTGTCCCCCTCGCTCAGCGCTCTCCTCTCCCTCTCACTCTGCGCTCTCATGTCCTCCTCGCTCTGCGCTCTCCTGTCCCCCTCGCTCTGCGCTCTCCTGTCCCCCTCGCTCTGCGCTCTCCAGTCCCCCTCGCTCTGCCCTCTCCTCTCCCTCTCACTCTGCGCTCTCCTGTCCCCCTCGCTCTGCGCTCTCCTGTCCCCATCGCTCTGCGCTCTACTGTCCCGCTCGCTCTGCGCTCTCCAGTCCCCCTCGCTCTGCCCTCTCCTCTCCCTCTCACTCTGCGCTCTCCTGTCCCCCTCGCTCTGCGCTCTCCTCTCCCCCTCACTCTGCGCTCTCCTCTCCCCCTCACTCTGCGCTCTCCTGTCCCCCTCGCTCTGCGCTCTCCTCTCCCCCTCACTCTGCGCTCTCCTGTCCCCCTCGCTCTGCGCTCTCCTGTCCCCCTCGCTCTGCGCTCTCCTGTCCCCCTCGCTCTGCGCTCTCCTGTCCCGCTCGCTCTGCGCTCTCCCGTCCCCCTCGCTCTGCGCTCTCCTGTCCCCCTCGCTCTGCGCTCTCCTGTCCCTCTCGCCCTGCGCTCTCCTCTCCCCCTCGCTCTGCGCTCTCCTGTCCCCCTCGCTCAGCGCTCTCCTCTCCCTCTCACTCTGCGCTCTCATGTCCTCCTCGCTCTGCGCTCTCCTGTCCCCCTCGCTCTGCGCTCTCCTGTCCCCCTCGCTCTGCGCTCTCCAGTCCCCCTCGCTCTGCCCTCTCCTCTCCCTCTCACTCTGCGCTCTCCTGTCCCCCTCGCTCTGCGCTCTCCTGTCCCCATCGCTCTGCGCTCTACTGTCCCGCTCGCTCTGCGCTCTCCAGTCCCCCTCGCTCTGCCCTCTCCTCTCCCTCTCACTCTGCGCTCTCCTGTCCCCCTCGCTCTGCGCTCTCCTCTCCCCCTCACTCTGCGCTCTCCTCTCCCCCTCACTCTGCGCTCTCCTGTCCCCCTCGCTCTGCGCTCTCCTCTCCCCTCACTCTGCGCTCTCCTGTCCCCCTCGCTCTGCGCTCTCCTGTCCCCCTCGCTCTGCGCTCTCCTCTCCCCCTCACTCTGCGCTCTCCTGTCCCCCTCGCTCTGCGCTCTCCCGTCCCCCTCGCTCTGCGCTCTCCTGTCCCCCTCGCTCTGCGCTCTCCTGTCCCCCTCGCTCTGCGCTCTCCCGTCCCCCTCGCTCTGCGCTTTCCTCTCCCCCTCGCTCTGCGCTCTCCTGTCCCCCTCGCTCTGCGCTCTCCTCTCCCCCTCACTCTGCGCTCTCCTCTCACCCTCGCTCTGCGCTCTCCTCTCCCCCTCGCTCTGCGCTCTCCTCTCCCCCTCACTCTGCGCTCTCCTGTCCCCCTCGCTCTGCGCTCTCCTGTCCCCCTCGCTCTGCGCTCTCCTGTCCCGCTCGCTCTGCGCTCTCCCGTCCCCCTCGCTCTGCGCTCTCCTGTCCCCCTCGCTCTGCGCTCTCCTGTCCCTCTCGCCCTGCGCTCTCCTCTCCCCCTCGCTCTGCGCTCTCCTGTCCCCCTCGCTCAGCGCTCTCCTCTCCCTCTCACTCTGCGCTCTCATGTCCTCCTCGCTCTGCGCTCTCCTGTCCCCCTCGCTCTGCGCTCTCCTGTCCCCCTCGCTCTGCGCTCTCCAGTCCCCCTCGCTCTGCCCTCTCCTCTCCCTCTCACTCTGCGCTCTCCTGTCCCCCTCGCTCTGCGCTCTCCTGTCCCCATCGCTCTGCGCTCTACTGTCCCGCTCGCTCTGCGCTCTCCAGTCCCTTCGCTCTGCCCTCTCCTCTCCCTCTCACTCTGCGCTCTCCTGTCCCCCTCGCTCTGCGCTCTCCTCTCCCCCTCACTCTGCGCTCTCCTCTCCCCCTCACTCTGCGCTCTCCTGTCCCCCTCGCTCTGCGCTCTCCTCTCCCCCTCACTCTGCGCTCTCCTGTCCCCCTCGCTCTGCGCTCTCCTGTCCCCCTCGCTCTGCGCTCTCCTCTCCCCCTCACTCTGCGCTCTCCTGTCCCCCTCGCTCTGCGCTCTCCTGTCCCGCTCGCTCTGCGCTCTCCCGTCCCCCTCGCTCTGCGCTCTCCTGTCCCCCTCGCTCTGCGCTCTCCTGTCCCTCTCGCCCTGCGCTCTCCTCTCCCCCTCGCTCTGCGCTCTCCTGTCCCCCTCGCTCAGCGCTCTCCTCTCCCTCTCACTCTGCGCTCTCATGTCCTCCTCGCTCTGCGCTCTCCTGTCCCCCTCGCTCTGCGCTCTCCTGTCCCCCTCGCTCTGCGCTCTCCAGTCCCCCTCGCTCTGCCCTCTCCTCTCCCTCTCACTCTGCGCTCTCCTGTCCCCCTCGCTCTGCGCTCTCCTGTCCCCATCGCTCTGCGCTCTACTGTCCCGCTCGCTCTGCGCTCTCCAGTCCCCCTCGCTCTGCCCTCTCCTCTCCCTCTCACTCTGCGCTCTCCTGTCCCCCTCGCTCTGCGCTCTCCTCTCCCCCTCACTCTGCGCTCTCCTCTCCCCCTCACTCTGCGCTCTCCTGTCCCCCTCGCTCTGCGCTCTCCTCTCCCCTCACTCTGCGCTCTCCTGTCCCCCTCGCTCTGCGCTCTCCTGTCCCCCTCGCTCTGCGCTCTCCTCTCCCCCTCACTCTGCGCTCTCCTGTCCCCCTCGCTCTGCGCTCTCCCGTCCCCCTCGCTCTGCGCTCTCCTGTCCCCCTCGCTCTGCGCTCTCCTGTCCCCCTCGCTCTGCGCTCTCCCGTCCCCCTCGCTCTGCGCTTTCCTCTCCCCCTCGCTCTGCGCTCTCCTGTCCCCCTCGCTCTGCGCTCTCCTCTCCCCCTCACTCTGCGCTCTCCTCTCACCCTCGCTCTGCGCTCTCCTCTCCCCCTCGCTCTGCGCTCTCCTCTCCCCCTCACTCTGCGCTCTCCTGTCCCCCTCGCTCTGCGCTCTCCCGTCCCCCTCGCTCTGCGCTCTCCTGTCCCCCTCGCTCTGCGCTCTCCTGTCCCCCTCGCTCTGCGCTCTCCTCTCCCCCTCGCTCTTCGCTCTCCTGTCCCCCTCGCTCTGCGCTCTCCCGTCCCCCTCGCTCTGCTCTCTCCTGTCCCCCTCGCCCTGCGCTCTCCTGTCCCCCTCGCTATTCGCTCTCCTGTCCCCCTCGCTCTGCGCTCTCCTGTCCCCCTCGCTCTGCGCTCTCCTGTCCCGCTCGCTCTGCGCTCTCCCGTCCCCCTCGCTCTGCGCTCTCCTGTCCCCCTCGCTCTGCGCTCTCCTGTCCCTCTCGCCCTGCGCTCTCCTCTCCCCCTCGCTCTGCGCTCTCCTGTCCCCCTCGCTCAGCGCTCTCCTCTCCCTCTCACTCTGCGCTCTCATGTCCTCCTCGCTCTGCGCTCTCCTGTCCCCCTCGCTCTGCGGTCTCCTGTCCCCCTCGCTCTGCGCTCTCCTCTCCTCCTCGGTCTGCGCTCTCCCGTCCCCTCGCTCTGCGCTCTCCTGTCCCGCTCGCTCTGCGCTCTCCTCTCCCCCTCGCTCTGCGCTCTACTGTCCCCCTCGCTCTGCGCTCTCCTGTCCCCCTCGCTCTGCGCTCTCCTGTCCCCCTCGCTCTGCGCTCTCCTCTCCCCCTCGCTCTGCGCTCTCCTGTCCCCCTCGCTCTGCGCTCTCCTGTCTCCCTCGCTCTGCGCTCTCCTGTCCCCCTCGCTCTGCGCTCTCCTCTCCCCCTCACTCTGCGCTCTCATGTCCTCCTCACTCTGCGCTCTCCTGTCCCCCTCGCTCTGCGCTCTCCTCTCCCCCTTGCTCTGCGCTATCCTGTCCTCCTCGCTCTGCGCTCTCCACTCCCCCTCGCTCTGCGCTCTCCTGTCCCCCTCGCTCTGCGCTCTCCTCTCCCCCTCGCTCTGCGCTCTCCTGTCCCCCTCGCTCTGCGCTCTCCTGTCCCCCTCGCTCTGCGCTCTCCTCTCCCCCTCGCACTGCGCTCTCCCGTCCCCCTCGCTCTGCGCTCTCCTGTCCTCCTCGCTCTGCGCTCTCCCGTCCCCCTCGCTCTGCGCTCTCCCGTCCCCCTCGCTCGCGCTCTCCTCTCCCCCTCGCTCTGCGCTCTCCTGTCCCCCTTGCTCTGCGCTCTCCTGTCCTCCTCGCTCTGCGCTCTCCGGTCCCCCTCGCTCTGCGCTCTCCTGTCCCCCTCGCTCTGCGCTCTCCTCTCCCCCTCACTCTGCGCTCTCCTGTCCCCCTCGCTCTGCGCTCTCCCGTCCCCCTCGCTCTGCGCTCTCCTGTCCCCCTCGCTCTGCGCTCTCCTGTCCCCCTCGCTCTGCGCTCTCCTCTCCCCCTCGCTCTTCGCTCTCCTGTCCCCCTCGCTCTGCGTTCTCCCGTCCCCCTCGCTCTGCTCTCTCCTGTCCCCCTCGCCCTGCGCTCTCCTGTCCCCCTCGCTATTCGCTCTCCTGTCCCCCTCGCTCTGCGCTCTCCTGTCCCCCTCGCTCTGCGCTCTCCTGTCCCGCTCGCTCTGCGCTCTCCCGTGCCCCTCGCTCTGCGCTCTCCTGTCCCCCTCGCTCTGCGCTCTCCTGTCCCTCTCGCCCTGCGCTCTCCTCTCCCCCTCGCTCTGCGCTCTCCTGTCCCCCTCGCTCAGCGCTCTCCTCTCCCTCTCACTCTGCGCTCTCATGTCCTCCTCGCTCTGCGCTCTCCTGTCCCCCTCGCTCTGCGCTCTCCTGTCCCCCTCGCTCTGCGCTCTCCTCTCCCCCTCGGTCTGCGCTCTCCCGTCCCCTCGCCCTGCGCTCTCCTGTCCCCCTCGCTCTCCTGTCCCCCTCGCTCTCCAGTCCCCCTCGCTCTGCGCTCTCCTGTTCCCCTCGCCCTGCGCTCTCCAGTCCCCCTCGCTCTGCGCTCCCCTGTCCCGCTCGCTCTCCTGTCCCCCTCGCTCTCCTGTACCCCTCGCTCTGCGCTCTCCTGTTCCACTCGCCCTGCGCTCTCCTGTCCCCCTCGCTCTGCGCTCTCATGTTCCCCTCGCTCTGCGCTCTCCTCTCCCCCACGCTCTGCGCTCTCCTCTCCCCCTCACTCTGCGCTCTCATGTCCTCCTCGCTCTGCTCTCTCCTGTCCTCCGCGCTCTGCGCTCTCCTCTCCCCCTCGCTCTGCGCTCTCCTCTCCCCCTCGCTCTGCGCTATCCTGTCCTCCTCGCTCTGCGCTCTCCTCTCCCCCTCGCCCTGCGCTCTCCTCTCCCCCTCGCTCTGCGCTCTCCTCTCCCCCTCGCCCTGCGCTCTCCTGTCCCCCTCGCTCTACGCTCTCCCGTCCCCCTCGCTCTGCGCTCTCCTGTCCCCCTCGCCCTGCGCTCTCCTGTCCCCCTCGCTCTACGCTCTCCCGTCCCCCTCGCTCTGCGCTCTCCTCTCCCCCTCGCCCTGCGCTCTCCTGTCCCCCTCGCTCTACGCTCTCCCGTCCCCCTCGCTCTGCGCTCTCCGGTCCCCCTCGCTCTGCGCTCTCCTGTCCCCCTCGCTCTGCGCTTTCCTGTCCCCCTCGCTCTCCTGTCCCCCTCGCGCTGCGCTCTCCCGTCCCCCTCGCTCTGCGCTCTCCTGTCCCCCTCGCTCTCCTGTCCCCCTCGCTCTGCGCTCTCCTGTCCCCCTCGCTCTCCAGTCCCCCTCGCTCTGCGCTCTCCTGTCCCCCGCGCTCTCCTGTCCCCCTCGCTCTCCAGTTCCCCTCGCTCTGCGCTCTCCTGTCCCCCTCGCTCTCCAGTCCCCCTCGCTCTGCGCTCTCCTGTCCCCCTCGCTCTCCTGTCCCCCTCGCTCTCCAGTCCCCCTCGCTCTGCGCTCTCCTGTCCCCCTCGCTCTCCTGTCCCCCGCGCTCTGCGCTCTCCTGTCCCGCTCGCTCTGCGCTCTCCTGTCCCGCTCGCTCTGCGCTCTCCTGTCCCGCTCGCTCTGCGCTCTCCTGTCCCCCTCGCTCTCCAGTCCCCCTCGCTCTGCGCTCTCCTGTCCCCCTCGCTCTCCTGTCCCCCTCGCTCTGCACTCGCCTGTCCCCCTCGCTCTGCGCTCTCCTGTCCCCCTCGCTCTGCGCTCTCCCGTCCCCCTCGCTCACGCTCTCCTGTCCCCCTCGCTCTGCGCTCTCCTCTCCCCCTCGCTCTGCGCTCTCCTGTCCCCCTCGCTCTGCGCTCTCCTGTCCCCCTCGCTCTGCGCTCTCCTGTCCCCCTCGCTCTGCGCTCTCCTGTCCTCCTCGCTCTGCGCTCTCCTGTCCCCCTCGCTCTGCGCTCTCCTGTCCCCCTCGCTCTGCACTGTCCTGTCCTCCTCGCTCTGCACTCTCCTGTCCTCCTCGCTCTGCGCTCTCCTGTCCTCCTCGCTCTGCGCTCTCCTCTCCCCCTCCCTCTGCGCTCTCCTCTCCCCCTCGCTCTGCGCTCTCCTCTCCCCCTCGCTCTGCGCTTTCCGGTCCCCCTCGCTCTGCGCTCTCCTGTCCCCCTCGCTCTGCGCTCTCCTGTCCCCCTCGCTCTGCGCTCTCCTGTCCCCCTCGCTCTGCGCTCTCCTGTCCCCCTCGCTCTGCGCGCTCCTGTCCCCCTCGCTCGCGCTCTCCTGTCTCCCTCGCTCTGCGCTCTCCTGTCCCGCTCGCTCTGCGCTCTCCTGTCCTCCTCGCTCTGCGCGCTCCTGTCCCGCTCGCTCTGCGCTCTCCTGTCCCCCTCGCTCTGCACTCTCCTCTCCCCCTCACTCTGCGCTCTCCTGTCCCCCTCGCTCTGCGCTCTCCTGTCCCCCTCGCTCCGCGCTCTCCTCTCCCCTCGCTCTGCGCTCTCCTGTCCCCCTCGCTCTGCGCTCTCCTGTCCCCCTCGCTCTGCGCTCTCCCGTCCCCCTCGCTCTGCGCTCTCCTGTCCCCCTCGCTCTGCGCTCTCCCGTCCCCCTCGCTCTGCGCTCTCCTGTCCCCCTCGCTCTGCGCTCTCCTGTCCCCCTCGCTCTGCGCTCTCCCGTCCCCCTCGCTCTGCGCTCTCCTGTCCCCCTCGCTCTGCGCTCTCCTGTCCCGCTCGCTCTGCGCTCTCCTGTCCCCCTCGCTCTGCGCTCTCCTGTCCCCCTCGCTCTGCGCTCTCCTGTCCCCCTCGCTCTGCGCTCTCCTGTCCCCCTCGCTCTGCGCTCTACTGTCCCGCTCGCTCTGCGCTCTCCAGTCCCCCTCGCTCTGCCCTCTCCTCTCCCTCTCACTCTGCGCTCTCCTGTCCCCCTCGCTCTGCGCTCTCCTCTCCCCCTCACTCTGCGCTCTCCTCTCCCCCTCACTCTGCGCTCTCCTGTCCCCCTCGCTCTGCGCTCTCCTCTCCCCCTCACTCTGCGCTCTCCTGTCCCCCTCGCTCTGCGCTCTCCTGTCCCCCTCGCTCTGCGCTCTCCTCTCCCCCTCACTCTGCGCTCTCCTGTCCCCCTCGCTCTGCGCTCTCCCGTCCCCCTCGCTCTGCGCTCTCCTGTCCCCCTCGCTCTGCGCTCTCCTGTCCCCCTCGCTCTGCGCTCTCCCGTCCCCCTCGCTCTGCGCTCTCCTCTCCCCCTCGCTCTGCGCTCTCCTGTCCCCCTCGCTCTGCGCTCTCCTCTCCCCCTCACTCTGCGCTCTCCTCTCCCCCTCGCTCTGCGCTCTCCTCTCCCCCTCGCTCTGCGCTCTCCTCTCCCCCTCACTCTGCGCTCTCCTGTCCCCCTCGCTCTGCGCTCTCCCGTCCCCCTCGCTCTGCGCTCTCCTGTCCCCCTCGCTCTGCGCTCTCCTGTCCCCCTCGCTCTGCGCTCTCCTCTCCCCCTCGCTCTTCGCTCTCCTGTCCCCCTCGCTCTGCGCTCTCCCGTCCCCCTCGCTCTGCTCTCTCCTGTCCCCCTCGCCCTGCGCTCTCCTGTCCCCCTCGCTATTCGCTCTCCTGTCCCCCTCGCTCTGCGCTCTCCTGTCCGCCTCGCTCTGCGCTCTCCTGTCCCGCTCGCTCTGCGCTCTCCCGTCCCCCTCGCTCTGCGCTCTCCTGTCCCCCTCGCTCTGCGCTCTCCTGTCCCTCTCGCCCTGCGCTCTCCTCTCCCCCTCGCTCTGCGCTCTCCTGTCCCCCTCGCTCAGCGCTCTCCTCTCCCTCTCACTCTGCGCTCTCATGTCCTCCTCGCTCTGCGCTCTCCTGTCCCCCTCGCTCTGCGCTCTCCTGTCCCCCTCGCTCTGCGCTCTCCAGTCCCCCTCGCTCTGCCCTCTCCTCTCCCTCTCACTCTGCGCTCTCCTGTCCCCCTCGCTCTGCGCTCTCCTGTCCCCCTCGCTCTGCGCTCTACTGTCCCGCTCGCTCTGCGCTCTCCAGTCCCCCTCGTTCTGCCCTCTCCTCTCCCTCTCACTCTGCGCTCTCCTGTCCCCCTCGCTCTGCGCTCTCCTCTCCCCCTCACTCTGCGCTCTCCTCTCCCCCTCACTCTGCGCTCTCCTGTCCCCCTCGCTCTGCGCTCTCCTCTCCCCCTCACTCTGCGCTCTCCTGTCCCCCTCGCTCTGCGCTCTCCTGTCCCCCTCGCTCTGCGCTCTCCTCTCCCCCTCACTCTGCGCTCTCCTGTCCCCCTCGCTCTGCGCTCTCCCGTCCCCCTCGCTCTGCGCTCTCCTGTCCCCCTCGCTCTGCGCTCTCCTGTCCCCCTCGCTCTGCGCTCTCCCGTCCCCCTCGCTCTGCGCTCTCCTCTCCCCCTCGCTCTGCGCTCTCCTGTCCCCCTCGCTCTGCGCTCTCCTCTCCCCCTCACTCTGCGCTCTCCTCTCCCCCTCGCTCTGCGCTCTCCTCTCCCCCTCGCTCTGCGCTCTCCTCTCCCCCTCACTCTGCGCTCTCCTGTCCCCCTCGCTCTGCGCTCTCCCGTCCCCCTCGCTCTGCGCTCTCCTGTCCCCCTCGCTCTGCGCTCTCCTGTCCCCCTCGCTCTGCGCTCTCCTCTCCCCCTCGCTCTTCGCTCTCCTGTCCCCCTCGCTCTGCGCTCTCCCGTCCCCCTCGCTCTGCTCTCTCCTGTCCCCCTCGCCCTGCGCTCTCCTGTCCCCCTCGCTATTCGCTCTCCTGTCCCCCTCGCTCTGCGCTCTCCTGTCCCCCTCGCTCTGCGCTCTCCTGTCCCGCTCGCTCTGCGCTCTCCCGTCCCCCTCGCTCTGCGCTCTCCTGTCCCCCTCGCTCTGCGCTCTCCTGTCCCTCTCGCCCTGCGCTCTCCTCTCCCCCTCGCTCTGCGCTCTCCTGTCCCCCTCGCTCAGCGCTCTCCTCTCCCTCTCACTCTGCGCTCTCATGTCCTCCTCGCTCTGCGCTCTCCTGTCCCCCTCGCTCTGCGCTCTCCTGTCCCCCTCGCTCTGCGCTCTCCTCTCCTCCTCGGTCTGCGCTCTCCCGTCCCCTCGCTCTGCGCTCTCCTGTCCCGCTCGCTCTGCGCTCTCCTCTCCCCCTCGCTCTGCGCTCTACTGTCCCCCTCGCTCTGCGCTCTCCTGTCCCCCTCGCTCTGCGCTCTCCTGTCCCCCTCGCTCTGCGCTCTCCTCTCCCCCTCGCTCTGCGCTCTCCTGTCCCCCTCGCTCTGCGCTCTCCTGTCTCCCTCGCTCTGCGCTCTCCTGTCCCCCTCGCTCTGCGCTCTCCTCTCCCCCTCGCTCTTCGCTCTCCTGTCCCCCTCGCTCTGCGCTCTCCCGTCCCCCTCGCTCTGCTCTCTCCTGTCCCCCTCGCCCTGCGCTCTCCTGTCCCCCTCGCTATTCGCTCTCCTGTCCCCCTCGCTCTGCGCTCTCCTGTCCCCCTCGCTCTGCGCTCTCCTGTCCCGCTCGCTCTGCGCTCTCCCGTCCCCCTCGCTCTGCGCTCTCCTGTCCCCCTCGCTCTGCGCTCTCCTGTCCCGCTCGCCCTGCGCTCTCCTCTCCCCCTCGCTCTGCGCTCTCCTGTCCCCCTCGCTCAGCGCTCTCCTCTCCCTCTCACTCTGCGCTCTCATGTCCTCCTCGCTCTGCGCTCTCCTGTCCCCCTCGCTCTGCGCTCTCCTGTCCCCCTCGCTCTGCGCTCTCCTCTCCTCCTCGGTCTGCGCTCTCCCGTCCCCTCGCTCTGCGCTCTCCTGTCCCCCTCGCTCTGCGCTCTCCTCTCCCCCTCGCTCTGCGCTCTACTGTCCCCCTCGCTCTGCGCTCTCCTGTCCCCCTCGCTCTGCGCTCTCCTGTCCCCCTCGCTCTGCGCTCTCCTCTCCCCCTCGCTCTGCGCTCTCCTGTCCCCCTCGCTCTGCGCTCTCCTGTCTCCCTCGCTCTGCGCTCTCCTGTCCCCCTCGCTCTGCGCTCTCCTCTCCCCCTCACTCTGCGCTCTCATGTCCTCCTCACACTGCGCTCTCCTGTCCCCCTCGCTCTGCGCTCTCCTCTCCCCCTTGCTCTGCGCTATCCTGTCCTCCTCGCTCTGCGCTCTCCACTCCCCCTCGCTCTGCGCTCTCCTGTCCCCCTCGCTCTGCGCTCTCCTCTCCCCCTCGCTCTGCGCTCTCCTGTCCCCCTCGCTCTGCGCTCTCCTGTCCCCCTCGCTCTGCGCTCTCCTCTCCCCCTCGCACTGCGCTCTCCCGTCCCCCTCGCTCTGCGCTCTCCTGTCCTCCTCGCTCTGCGCTCTCCCGTCCCCCTCGCTCTGCGCTCTCCCGTCCCCCTCGCTCGCGCTCTCCTCTCCCCCTCGCTCTGCGCTCTCCTGTCCCCCTTGCTCTGCGCTCTCCTGTCCTCCTCGCTCTGCGCTCTCCGGTCCCCCTCGCTCTGCGCTCTCCTGTCCCCCTCGCTCTGCGCTCTCCTGTCCCCCTCGCTCTGCGCTCTCCTCTCCCCCTCACTCTGCGCTCTCCTGTCCCCCTCGCTCTGCGCTCTCCTGTCCCCCTCGCTCCGCGCTCTCCTCTCCCCCTCGCTCTGCGCTCTCCTGTCCCCCTCGCTCTGCGCTCTCCTGTCCCCCTCGCTCTGCGCTCTCCCGTCCCCCTCGCTCTGCGCTCACCTGTCCCCCTCGCTCTGCGCTCTCCCGTCCCCCTCGCTCTGCGCTCTCCTGTCCCCCTCGCTCTGCGCTCTCCTGTCCCCCTCGCTCTGCGCTCTCCCGTCCCCCTCGCTCTGCGCTCTCCTGTCCCCCTCGCTCTGCGCTCTCCTGTCCCGCTCGCTCTGCGCTCTCCTGTCCCCCTCGCTCTGCGCTCTCCTGTCCCCCTCGCTCTGCGCTCTCCTGTCCCCCTCGCTCTGCGCTCTCCTGTCCCCCTCGCTCTGCGCTCTACTGTCCCGCTCGCTCTGCGCTCTCCAGTCCCCCTCGCTCTGCCCTCTCCTCTCCCTCTCACTCTGCGCTCTCCTGTCCCCCTCGCTCTGCGCTCTCCTCTCCCCCTCACTCTGCGCTCTCCTCTCCCCCTCACTCTGCGCTCTCCTGTCCCCCTCGCTCTGCGCTCTCCTCTCCCCCTCACTCTGCGCTCTCCTGTCCCCCTCGCTCTGCGCTCTCCTGTCCCCCTCGCTCTGCGCTCTCCTGTCCCCCTCGCTCTGCGCTCTCCTGTCCCCCTCGCTCTGCGCTCTACTGTCCCGCTCGCTCTGCGCTCTCCAGTCCCCCTCGCTCTGCCCTCTCCTCTCCCTCTCACTCTGCGCTCTCCTGTCCCCCTCGCTCTGCGCTCTCCTCTCCCCCTCACTCTGCGCTCTCCTCTCCCCCTCACTCTGCGCTCTCCTGTCCCCCTCGCTCTGCGCTCTCCTCTCCCCCTCACTCTGCGCTCTCCTGTCCCCCTCGCTCTGCGCTCTCCTGTCCCCCTCGCTCTGCGCTGTCCTCTCCCCCTCACTCTGCGCTCTCCTGTCCCCCTCGCTCTGCGCTCTCCCGTCCCCCTCGCTCTTCGCTCTCCTGTCCCCCTCGCTCTGCGCTCTCCTGTCCCCCTCGCTCTGCGCTCTCCCGTCCCCCTCGCTCTGCGCTGTCCTCTCCCCCTCGCTCTGCGCTCTCCTGTCCCCCTCGCTCTGCGCTCTCCTCTCCCCCTCACTCTGCGCTCTCCTCTCCCCCTCGCTCTGCGCTCTCCTCTCCCCCTCGCTCTGCGCTCTCCTCTCCCCCTCACTCTGCGCTCTCCTGTCCCCCTCGCTCTGCGCTCTTCCGTCCCCCTCGCTCTGCGCTCTCCTGTCCCCCTCGCTCTGCGCTCTCCTGTCCCCCTCGCTCTGCGCTCTCCTCTCCCCCTCGCTCTTCGCTCTCCTGTCCCCCTCGCTCTGCGCTCTCCCGTCCCCCTCGCTCTGCTCTCTCCTGTCCCCCTCGCCCTGCGCTCTCCTGTCCCCCTCGCTATTCGCTCTCCTGTCCCCCTCGCTCTGCGCTCTCCTGTCCCCCTCGCTCTGCGCTCTCCTGTCCCGCTCGCTCTGCGCTCTCCCGTCCCCCTCGCTCTGCGCTCTCCTGTCCCCCTCGCTCTGCGCTCTCCTGTCCCTCTCGCCCTGCGCTCTCCTCTCCCCCTCGCTCTGCGCTCTCCTGTCCCCCTCGCTCAGCGCTCTCCTCTCCCTCTCACTCTGCGCTCTCATGTCCTCCTCGCTCTGCGCTCTCCTGTCCCCCTCGCTCTGCGCTCTCCTGTCCCCCTCGCTCTGCGCTCTCCAGTCCCCCTCGCTCTGCCCTCTCCTCTCGCTCTCACTCTGCGCTCTCCTGTCCCCCTCGCTCTGCGCTCTCCTGTCCCCCTCGCTCTGCGCTCTACTGTCCCGCTCGCTCTGCGCTCTCCAGTCCCCCTCGCTCTGCCCTCTCCTCTCCCTCTCACTCTGCGCTCTCCTGTCCCCCTCGCTCTGCGCTCTCCTCTCCCCCTCACTCTGCGCTCTCCTCTCCCCCTCACTCTGCGCTCTCCTGTCCCCCTCGCTCTGCGCTCTCCTCTCCCCCTCACTCTGCGCTCTCCTGTCCCCCTCGCTCTGCGCTCTCCTGTCCCCCTCGCTCTGCGCTCTCCTCTCCCCCTCACTCTGCGCTCTCCTGTCCCCCTCGCTCTGCGCTCTCCCGTCCCCCTCGCTCTGCGCTCTCCTGTCCCCCTCGCTCTGCGCTCTCCTGTCCCCCTCGCTCTGCGCTCTCCCGTCCCCCTCGCTCTGCGCTCTCCTCTCCCCCTCGCTCTGCGCTCTCCTGTCCCCCTCGCTCTGCGCTCTCCTCTCCCCCTCACTCTGCGCTCTCCTCTCCCCCTCGCTCTGCGCTCTCCTCTCCCCCTCGCTCTGCGCTCTCCTCTCCCCCTCACTCTGCGCTCTCCTGTCCCCCTCGCTCTGCGCTCTCCTCTCCCCCTCGCTCTGCGCTCTCCTGTCCCCCTCGCTCTGCGCTCTCCTGTCCCCCTCGCTCTGCGCTCTCCTCTCCCCCTCGCTCTTCGCTCTCCTGTCCCCCTCGCTCTGCGCTCTCCCGTCCCCCTCGCTCTGCTCTCTCCTGTCCCCCTCGCCCTGCGCTCTCCTGTCCCCCTCGCTATTCGCTCTCCTGTCCCCCTCGCTCTGCGCTCTCCTGTCCCCCTCGCTCTGCGCTCTCCTGTCCCGCTCGCTCTGCGCTCTCCCGTCCCCCTCGCTCTGCGCTCTCCTGTCCCCCTCGCTCTGCGCTCTCCTGTCCCTCTCGCCCTGCGCTCTCCTCTCCCCCTCGCTCTGCGCTCTCCTGTCCCCCTCGCTCAGCGCTCTCCTCTCCCTCTCACTCTGCGCTCTCATGTCCTCCTCGCTCTGCGCTCTCCTGTCCCCCTCGCTCTGCGCTCTCCTGTCCCCCTCGCTCTGCGCTCTCCTCTCCTCCTCGGTCTGCGCTCTCCCGTCCCCTCGCTCTGCACTCTCCTGTCCCGCTCGCTCTGCGCTCTCCTCTCCCCCTCGCTCTGCGCTCTACTGTCCCCCTCGCTCTGCGCTCTCCTGTCCCACTCGCTCTGCGCTCTCCTGTCCCCCTCGCTCTGCGCTCTCCTCTCCCCCTCGCTCTGCGCTCTCCTGTCCCCCTCGCTCTGCGCTCTCCTGTCTCCCTCGCTCTGCGCTCTCCTGTCCCCCTCGCTCTGCGCTCTCCTCTCCCCCTCGCTCTTCGCTCTCCTGTCCCCCTCGCTCTGCGCTCTCCCGTCCCCCTCGCTCTGCTCTCTCCTGTCCCCCTCGCCCTGCGCTCTCCTGTCCCCCTCGCTATTCGCTCTCCTGTCCCCCTCGCTCTGCGCTCTCCTGTCCTCCTCGCTCTGCGCTCTCCTGTCCCGCTCGCTCTGCGCTCTCCCGTCCCCCTCGCTCTGCGCTCTCCTGTCCCCCTCGCTCTGCGCTCTCCTGTCCCTCTCGCCCTGCGCTCTCCTCTCCCCCTCGCTCTGCGCTCTCCTGTCCCCCTCGCTCAGCGCTCTCCTCTCCCTCTCACTCTGCGCTCTCATGTCCTCCTCGCTCTGCGCTCTCCTGTCCCCCTCGCTCTGCGCTCTCCTGTCCCCCTCGCTCTGCGCTCTCCTGTCCCCCTCGCTCCGCGCTCTCCTCTCCCCCTCGCTCTGCGCTCTCCTGTCCCCCTCGCTCTGCGCTCTCCTGTCCCCCTCGCTCTGCGCTCTCCCGTCCCCCTCGCTCTGCGCTCTCCTGTCCCCCTCGCTCTGCGCTCTCCCATCCCCCTCGCTCTGCGCTCTCCTGTCCCCCTCGCTCTGCGCTCTCCTGTCCCCCTCGCTCTGCGCTCTCCCGTCCCCCTCGCTCTGCGCTCTCCTGTCCCCCTCGCTCTGCGCTCTCCTGTCCCGCTCGCTCTGCGCTCTCCTGTCCCCCTCGCTCTGCGCTCTCCTGTCCCCCTCGCTCTGCGCTCTCCTGTCCCCCTCGCTCTGCGCTCTCCTGTCCCCCTCGCTCTGCGCTCTACTGTCCCGCTCGCTCTGCGCTCTCCAGTCCCCCTCGCTCTGCCCTCTCCTCTCCCTCTCACTCTGCGCTCTCCTGTCCCCCTCGCTCTGCGCTCTCCTCTCCCCCTCACTCTGCGCTCTCCTCTCCCCCTCACTCTGCGCTCTCCTGTCCCCCTCGCTCTGCGCTCTCCTCTCCCCCTCACTCTGCGCTCTCCTGTCCCCCTCGCTCTGCGCTCTCCTGTCCCCCTCGCTCTGCGCTCTCCTCTCCCCCTCACTCTGCGCTCTCCTGTCCCCCTCGCTCTGCGCTCTCCCGTCCCCCTCGCTCTTCGCTCTCCTGTCCCCCTCGCTCTGCGCTCTCCTGTCCCCCTCGCTCTGCGCTCTCCCGTCCCCCTCGCTCTGCGCTGTCCTCTCCCCCTCGCTCTGCGCTCTCCTGTCCCCCTCGCTCTGCGCTCTCCTCTCCCCCTCACTCTGCGCTCTCCTCTCCCCCTCGCTCTGCGCTCTCCTCTCCCCCTCGCTCTGCGCTCTCCTCTCCCCCTCACTCTGCGCTCTCCTGTCCCCCTCGCTCTGCGCTCTTCCGTCCCCCTCGCTCTGCGCTCTCCTGTCCCCCTCGCTCTGCGCTCTCCTGTCCCCCTCGCTCTGCGCTCTCCTCTCCCCCTCGCTCTTCGCTCTCCTGTCCCCCTCGCTCTGCGCTCTCCCGTCCCCCTCGCTCTGCTCTCTCCTGTCCCCCTCGCCCTGCGCTCTCCTGTCCCCCTCGCTATTCGCTCTCCTGTCCCCCTCGCTCTGCGCTCTCCTGTCCCCCTCGCTCTGCGCTCTCCTGTCCCGCTCGCTCTGCGCTCTCCCGTCCCCCTCGCTCTGCGCTCTCCTGTCCCCCTCGCTCTGCGCTCTCCTGTCCCTCTCGCCCTGCGCTCTCCTCTCCCCCTCGCTCTGCGCTCTCCTGTCCCCCTCGCTCAGCGCTCTCCTCTCCCTCTCACTCTGCGCTCTCATGTCCTCCTCGCTCTGCGCTCTCCTGTCCCCCTCGCTCTGCGCTCTCCTGTCCCCCTCGCTCTGCGCTCTCCAGTCCCCCTCGCTCTGCCCTCTCCTCTCGCTCTCACTCTGCGCTCTCCTGTCCCCCTCGCTCTGCGCTCTCCTGTCCCCCTCGCTCTGCGCTCTACTGTCCCGCTCGCTCTGCGCTCTCCAGTCCCCCTCGCTCTGCCCTCTCCTCTCCCTCTCACTCTGCGCTCTCCTGTCCCCCTCGCTCTGCGCTCTCCTCTCCCCCTCACTCTGCGCTCTCCTCTCCCCCTCACTCTGCGCTCTCCTGTCCCCCTCGCTCTGCGCTCTCCTCTCCCCCTCACTCTGCGCTCTCCTGTCCCCCTCGCTCTGCGCTCTCCTGTCCCCCTCGCTCTGCGCTCTCCTCTCCCCCTCACTCTGCGCTCTCCTGTCCCCCTCGCTCTGCGCTCTCCCGTCCCCCTCGCTCTGCGCTCTCCTGTCCCCCTCGCTCTGCGCTCTCCTGTCCCCCTCGCTCTGCGCTCTCCCGTCCCCCTCGCTCTGCGCTCTCCTCTCCCCCTCGCTCTGCGCTCTCCTGTCCCCCTCGCTCTGCGCTCTCCTCTCCCCCTCACTCTGCGCTCTCCTCTCCCCCTCGCTCTGCGCTCTCCTCTCCCCCTCGCTCTGCGCTCTCCTCTCCCCCTCACTCTGCGCTCTCCTGTCCCCCTCGCTCTGCGCTCTCCTCTCCCCCTCGCTCTGCGCTCTCCTGTCCCCCTCGCTCTGCGCTCTCCTGTCCCCCTCGCTCTGCGCTCTCCTCTCCCCCTCGCTCTTCGCTCTCCTGTCCCCCTCGCTCTGCGCTCTCCCGTCCCCCTCGCTCTGCTCTCTCCTGTCCCCCTCGCCCTGCGCTCTCCTGTCCCCCTCGCTATTCGCTCTCCTGTCCCCCTCGCTCTGCGCTCTCCTGTCCCCCTCGCTCTGCGCTCTCCTGTCCCGCTCGCTCTGCGCTCTCCCGTCCCCCTCGCTCTGCGCTCTCCTGTCCCCCTCGCTCTGCGCTCTCCTGTCCCTCTCGCCCTGCGCTCTCCTCTCCCCTCGCTCTGCGCTCTCCTGTCCCCCTCGCTCAGCGCTCTCCTCTCCCTCTCACTCTGCGCTCTCATGTCCTCCTCGCTCTGCGCTCTCCTGTCCCCCTCGCTCTGCGCTCTCCTGTCCCCCTCGCTCTGCGCTCTCCTCTCCTCCTCGGTCTGCGCTCTCCCGTCCCCTCGCTCTGCACTCTCCTGTCCCGCTCGCTCTGCGCTCTCCTCTCCCCCTCGCTCTGCGCTCTACTGTCCCCCTCGCTCTGCGCTCTCCTGTCCCCCTCGCTCTGCGCTCTCCTGTCCCCCTCGCTCTGCGCTCTCCTCTCCCCCTCGCTCTGCGCTCTCCTGTCCCCCTCGCTCTGCGCTCTCCTGTCTCCCTCGCTCTGCGCTCTCCTGTCCCCCTCGCTCTGCGCTCTCCTCTCCCCCTCGCTCTTCGCTCTCCTGTCCCCCTCGCTCTGCGCTCTCCCGTCCCCCTCGCTCTGCTCTCTCCTGTCCCCCTCGCCCTGCGCTCTCCTGTCCCCCTCGCTATTCGCTCTCCTGTCCCCCTCGCTCTGCGCTCTCCTGTCCTCCTCGCTCTGCGCTCTCCTGTCCCGCTCGCTCTGCGCTCTCCCGTCCCCCTCGCTCTGCGCTCTCCTGTCCCCCTCGCTCTGCGCTCTCCTGTCCCTCTCGCCCTGCGCTCTCCTCTCCCCCTCGCTCTGCGCTCTCCTGTCCCCCTCGCTCAGCGCTCTCCTCTCCCTCTCACTCTGCGCTCTCATGTCCTCCTCGCTCTGCGCTCTCCTGTCCCCCTCGCTCTGCGCTCTCCTGTCCCCCTCGCTCTGCGCTCTCCTCTCCTCCTCCGTCTGCGCTCTCCCGTCCCCTCGCTCTGCGCTCTCCTGTCCCGCTCGCTCTGCGCTCTCCTCTCCCCCTCGCTCTGCGCTCTACTGTCCCCCTCGCTCTGCGCTCTCCTGTCCCCCTCGCTCTGCGCTCTCCTGTCCCCCTCGCTCTGCGCTCTCCTCTCCCCCTCGCTCTGCGCTCTCCTGTCCCCCTCGCTCTGCGCTCTCCTGTCTCCCTCGCTCTGCGCTCTCCTGTCCCCCTCGCTCTGCGCTCTCCTCTCCCCCTCACTCTGCGCTCTCATGTCCTCCTCACTCTGCGCTCTCCTGTCCCCCTCGCTCTGCGCTCTCCTCTCCCCCTTGCTCTGCGCTATCCTGTCCTCCTCGCTCTGCGCTCTCCACTCCCCCTCGCTCTGCGCTCTCCTGTCCCCCTCGCTCTGCGCTCTCCTCTCCCCCTCGCTCTGCGCTCTCCTGTCCCCCTCGCTCTGCGCTCTCCTGTCCCCCTCGCTCTGCGCTCTCCTCTCCCCCTCGCACTGCGCTCTCCCGTCCCCCTCGCTCTGCGCTCTCCTGTCCTCCTCGCTCTGCGCTCTCCCGTCCCCCTCGCTCTGCGCTCTCCCGTCCCCCTCGCTCGCGCTCTCCTCTCCCCCTCGCTCTGCGCTCTCCTGTCCCCCTTGCTCTGCGCTCTCCTGTCCTCCTCGCTCTGCGCTCTCCGGTCCCCCTCGCTCTGCGCTCTCCTGTCCCCCTCGCTCTGCGCTCTCCTGTCCCCCTCGCTCTCCTCTCCCCCTCGCTCTGCGCTCTCCTGTCCCGCTTGCTCTGCGCTCTCCTGTCCCCCTCGCTCTGCGCTCTCCTGTCCCCCTCGCTCTGCGCTCTCCTCTCCCCCTCGCTCTGCGCTCTACTGTCCCCCTCGCTCTGCGCTCTCCTGTCCCCCTCGCTCTGCGCTCTCATGTCCTCCTCACTCTGCGCTCTCCTGTCCCCCTCGCCCTGCGCTCTGCTGTCCCCCTCGCTCTGCGCTCTCCTCTCCCCCTCGCTCTGCGCTCTCCTGTCCCCCTCGCTCTGCGCTCTCCTCTCCCCCTCACTCTGCGCTCTCATGTCCTCCTCACTCTGCGTTCTCCTGTCCCCCGCACTCTGCGCTCTCCTCTCCCCCTTGCTCTGCGCTATCCTGTCCTCCTCGCTCTGCGCTCTCCTCTCCCCCTCGCTCTGCGCTCTCCTCTCCCCCTCGCCCTGCGCTCTCCTGTCCCCCTCGCTCTGCGCTCTCCTGTCCCCCTCGCTCTGCGCTCTCCTCTCCCCCTCGCCCTGCGCTCTCCGGTCCTCCTCGCTCTCCTGTCCCCCTCGCTCTGCGCTCTCCTGTCCCCCTCGCTCTCCAGTCCCCCTCGCTCTGCGCTCTCCTGTCCCCCTCGTTCTGCACTCTCCTGTCCCCCTCGCTCTGCGCTCTCCTGTCCCACTCGCTCTGCGCTCTCCTGTCCCCCTCGCTCTCCAGTCCCCCTCGCTCTGCGCTCCCCTGTCCCCCTCGCTCTCCTGTCCCCCTCGCTCTCCAGTCCCCCTCGCTCTGCGCTCTCCTGTCCCCCTCGCTCTCCTGTCCCCCTTGCTCTGCGCTCTCCTGTCCCGCTCGCTCTGCGCTGTCCTGTCCCGCCCGCTCTGCGCTCTCCTCTCCCCCTCGCTCTGCGCTCTCCTCTCCCCCTCACTCTGCGCTCTCCTGTCCCCCTCGCTCTGCGCTCTCCCGTCCCCCTCGCTCTGCGCTCTCCTGTCCCCCTCGCTCTGCGCTCTCCTGTCCCCTCGCTCTGCGCTCTCCTCTCCCCCTCACTCTTCGCTCTCCTGTCCCCCTCGCTCTGCGCTCTCCCGTCCCCCTCGCTCTGCTCTCTCCTGTCCCCCTCGCCCTGCGCTCTCCTGTCCCCCTCGCTATTCGCTCTCCTGTCCCCCTCGCTCTGCGCTCTCCTGTCCCCCTCGCTCTGCGCTCTCCTGTCCTGCTCGCTCTGCGCTCTCCTGTCCCCCTCGCTCTGCGCTCTCCTGTCCCCCTCGCTCTGCGCTCTCCTGTCCCTCTCGCCCTGCGCTCTCCTCTCCCCCTCGCTCTGCGCTCTCCTGTCCCCCTCGCTCAGCGCTCTCCTCTCCCTCTCACTCTGCGCTCTCATGTCCTCCTCGCTCTGCGCTCTCCTGTCCCCCTCGCTCTGCGCTCTCCTGTCCCCCTCGCTCTGCGCTCTCCTCTCCCCCTCGGTCTGCGCTCTCCCGTCCCCTCGCTCTGCGCTCTCCTGTCCCGCTCGCTCTGCGCTCTCCTCTCCCCCTCGCTCTGCGCTCTACTGTCCCCCTCGCTCTGCGCTCTCCTGTCCCCCTCGCTCTGCGCTCTCCTGTCCCCCTCGCTCTGCGCTCTCCTCTCCCCCTCGCTCTGCGCTCTCCTGTCCCCCTCGCTCTGCGCTCTCCTGTCCCGCTCGCTCTGCGCTCTCCTCTCCCCCTCGCTCTGCGCTCTACTGTCCCCCTCGCTCTGCGCTCTCCTGTCCCCCTCGCTCTGCGCTCTCCTGTCCCCCTCGCTCTGCGCTCTCCTCTCCCCCTCGCTCTGCGCTCTCCTGTCCCCCTCGCTCTGCGCTCTCCTGTCCCCCTCGCTCTGCGCTCTCCTGTCCCCCTCGCTCTGCGCTCTCCTCTCCCCCTCACTCTGCGCTCTCATGTCCTCCTCACTCTGCGCTCTCCTGTCCCCCTCGCTCTGCGCTCTCCTGTCCCCCTCGCTCTCCAGTCCCCCTCGCTCTGCGCTCTCCTGTCCCCCTCGTTCTGCACTCTCCTGTCCCCCTCGCTCTGCGCTCTCCTGTCCCCCTCGCTCTGCGCTCTCCTGTCCCCCTCGCTCTCCAGTCCCCCTCGCTCTGCGCTCCCCTGTCCCCCTCGCTCTCCTGTCCCCCTCGCTCTCCAGTCCCCCTCGCTCTGCGCTCTCCTGTCCCCCTCGCTCTCCTGTCCCCCTCGCTCAGCGCTCTCCTGTCCCGCTCGCTCTGCGCTGTCCTGTCCCGCCCGCTCTGCGCTCTCCTGTCCCCCTCGCTCTGCGCACACCTGTCCCCCTCACTCTGCGCTCTCCTGTCCTCCTCGCTCTGCGCTCTCCCATCCCCCTCGCTCTGCCCTCTCCCGTCCCCCTCGCTCGCGCTCTCCTCTCCCCCTCCCTCTGCGCTCTCCTGTCCTCCTCGCTCTGCGCTCTCCGGTCCCCCTCGCTCTGCGCTCTCCTGTCCTCCTCGCTCTGCGCTCTCCCGTCCCCCTCGCTCGCGCTCTCCTCTCCCCCTCGCTCTGCGCTCTCCTGTCCTCCTCGCTCTGCGCTCTCCGGTCCCCCTCGCTCTGCGCTCTCCTGTCCCCCTCGCTCTGCGCTCTCCTGTCCCCCTCGCTCTCCTCTCCCCCTCGCTCTGCGCTCTCCTGTCCCGCTCGCTCTGCGCTCTCCTGTCCCCCTCGCTCTGCGCTCTCCTGTCCCCCTCGCTCTGCGCTCTCCTGTCCCCCTCGCTCTGCGCACTCCTGTCCCCATCGCTCTGCGCTCTCCTGTCCCCCTCGCTCTGCGCTCTCCTGTCCCCCTCGCTCTGCGCTCTCCTGTCCCCCTCGCTCTGCGCTCTCCTGTCCCCCTCGCTCTGCGCTCTCCTGTCCCCCTCGCTCTCCTGTCCCCCTCGCTCTGCGCTCTCCTGTCCCCCTCGCTCTGCGCTCTCCTGTCCCCCTCGCTCTGCGCTCTCCTGTCCCCCTCGCTCCGCGCTCTCCTGTCCGCCTCGCCTCGCTCTGCGCTCTCCCGTCCCCCTCGCTCGCGCTCTCCTCTCCTCCTCGCTCTGCGCTCTCCTGTCCCCCTCGCTCTGCGCTCTCCTCTCCCCCTCGCTCTGCGCTCTCCTCTCCCCCTCGCTCTGCGCTCTCCTGTCCCCCTCGCTCTGCGCTCTCCTGTCCCCCTCGCTCTGCGCTCTCCAGTCCCCCTCGCTCGGCGCTCTCCTGTCCCCCTCGCTCTGCGCTCTCCTGTCCCCCTCGCTCTGCGCTCTCCTGTCCCCCTCGCTCTGCGCTCTCCAGTCCCCCTCGCTCTGCGCTCTCCTGTCCCCATCGCTCTGCGCTCTCCTGTCCTCCTCACTCTGCGCTCTCCTGTCCCCCTCGCTCTGCGCTCTCCTCTCCCCCTCGCTCTGCGCTATCCTGTCCCCCTCGCTCTGCGCTCTCCTGTCCCCCTCGCTCTGCGCTCTCCTCTCCCCCTCGCTCTGCGCTCTCCTGTCCCCTCGCTCTGCGCTCTCCTGTCCCCCTCGCTCTGCGCTCTCCTGTCCCCCTCGCTCTGCGCTCTCCTGTCCCCCTCGCTCTGCGCTCTCCTGTCCCCCTCGCTCTCCTGTCCCCTCGCTCTGCGCTCTCCTGTCCCCCTCGCTCTGCGCTCTCCTGTCCCCTCGCTCTCCTGTCCCCCTCGCTCTGCGCTCTCCTGTCCCCCTCGCTCTGCGCTCTCCCGTCCCCCTCGCTCGTGCTCTCCTCTCCTCCTCGCTCTGCGCTCTCCTGTCCCCCTCGCTCTGCACTCTCCTCTCCCCCTTGCTCTGCGCTATCCTGTCCCCCTCGCTCTGCGCTCTCCTGTCCCCCTCGCTCTGCGCTCTCCTGTCCCCCTCGCTCTGCGCTCTCCAGTCCCCTCGCTCGGCGCTCTCCTGTCCCCCTCGCTCTGCGCTCTCCTGTCCCCTCGCTCTGCGCTCTCCTCTCCCCCTCGCTCTGCGCTATCCTGTCCCCCTCGCTCTGCGCTCTCCTGTCCCCCTCGCTCTGCGCTCTCCTCTCCTCCTCGCTCTGCGCTCTCCTGTCCCCCTCGCTCTGCGCTCTCCTCTCCCCCTCGCTCTGCGCTCTCCTGTACCCCTCGCTCTGCGCTCTCCTGTCCCCCTCGTTCTGCGCTCTCCTCTCCCCCTCGCTCTGCGCTCTCCTGTCCCCCTCGCTCTGCGCTCTCCTGTCCTCTTCGCTCTGCACTCTCCTGTCCTCCTCGCTCTGCGCTCTCCTCTCCCCTCGCTCTGCGCTATCCTGTCCCCTCGCTCTGCGCTCTCCTGTCCCTCTCGCTCTGCGCTCTCCTGTCCTCCTCGCTCTGCGCTCTCCTGTCCCCCTCGCTCTGCGGTCTCCTGTACCCCTCGCTCTGCGCTCTCCTGTCCCCCTCGCTCTGCACTGTCCTGTCCCCCTCGCTCTGCGCTCTCCTGTCCTCCTCGCTCTGCGCTCTCCTGTCCCCCTCGCTCTGCGCTCTCCTGTCCTCCTCGCTCTGCGCTCTCCTCTCCCCCTCGCTCTGCGCTCTCCTGTCCTCCCTCGCTCTGCGCTCTCCTGTCCTCCTCGCTCTGCGCTCTCCTCTCCCCCTCGCTCAGCGCTTTCCGGTCCCCCTCGCTCTGCACTCCCCTGTCCCCCTCGCTCGCGCTCTCCTGTCCCCCTCGCTCTGCGCTCACCTGTCCCCCTCGCTCGCGCTCTCCTGTCCCCCTCGCTCTGCGCTCTCCTGTCCCCCTCGCTCTGCGCTCTCCTGTCCCGCTCGCTCTGCGCTCTCCTGTCCCCCTCGCTCTGCGCTCTCCTGTCCCCCTCGCTCGCGCTCTCCTGTGCCCCTCGCTCTGCGCTCTCCTGTCCCACTCGCTCTGCGCTCTCCTGTCCCCCTCGCTCGCGCTCTCCTGTCCCCCTCGCTCTGCGCTCTCCTGTCCCCCTCGCTCTGCGCTCTCCTGTCCCCCTCGCTCGCGCTCTCCTGTCCCCCTCGCTCTGCGCTCTCCTGTCCCCCTCGCTCTGCGCTCTCCTGTCCCCCTCGCTCTGCGCTCTCCTGTCCCGCTCGCTCTGCGCTCTCCTGTCCCCCTCGCTCTGCGCTCTCCTGTCCCCCTCGCTCTGCGCTCTCCTGTCCCGCTCGCTCTGCGCTCTCCTGTCCCGCTCGCTCTGCGCTCTCCTCTCCCCCTCGCTCTGCGCTATCCTGTCCCCCTCACTCTGCGCTCTCCTGTCCTCCTCGCTCTGCGCTCTCCTGTCCCACTCACTCTGCGCTCTCCTGTCCCCCTCGCTCGCGCTCTCCTGTCCCCCTCGCTCTGCGCTCTCCTCTCCCCCTCGCTCTGCGCTATCCTGTCCCCCTCGCTCTGCGCTCTCCTGTCCCCCTCGCTCTGCGCTCTCCTCTCCCCCTCGCTCTGCGCTCTCCAGTCCCCCTCGCTCTGCGCTCTCCTGTCCCCCTTGCTCTGCGCTCTCCTGTCCCCCTCGCTCTGCGCTCTCCTGTCCCCCTCGCTCTGCGCTCTCCTGTCCCCCTCGCTCTGCGCTCTCCTGTCCCCCTCGCTCTGCGCTCTCCTGTCCCGCTCGCTCTGCGCTCGCCTGTCCCCCTCGCTCTGCGCTCTCCTGTCCCCCTCGCTCTGCGCTCTCCTGTCCCGCTCGCTCTGCGCTCTCCTGTCCCGCTCGCTCTGCGCTCTCTCTCCCCCTCGCTCTGCGCTATCCTGTCCCCCTCACTCTGCGCTCTCCTGTCCTCCTCGCTCTGCGCTCTCCTGTCCCCCTCGCTCTGCGCTCTCCTGTCCCCCTCGCTCGCGCTCTCCTGTCCCCCTCGCTCTGCGCTCTCCTCTCCCCCTCGCTCTGCGCTATCCTGTCCCCCTCGCTCTGCGCTCTCCTGTCCCCCTCGCTCTGCGCTCTCCTCTCCCCCTCGCTCTGCGCTCTCCAGTCTCCCTCGCTCTGCGCTCTCCTGTCCCCCTCGCTCTGCGCTCTCCGGTCCCCCTCGCTCTGCGCTCTCCTGTCCCCCTCGCTCTGCGCTCTCCTGTCCCGCTCGCTCTCCTGTCCCCCTCGCTCTGCGCTCTCCTGTCCCCCTCGCTCTGCGCTCTCCTGTCCCCCTCGCTCTCCTGTCCCCCTCGCTCTGCGCTCTACCGTCCCCCTCGCTCGCGCTCTCCTGTCCCCCTCGCTCTGCGCTATCCTGTCCCCCTCGCTCTGCGCTCTCCTGTCCCCTCTCGCTCTGCGCTCTCCTGTCCCCCTCGCTCTGCGCTCTCCAGTCCCCCTCGCTCGGCGCTCTCCAGTCCCCCTCGCTCTGCGCTCTCCTGTCCCCCTCGCTCTGCGCTCTCCTGTCCCCCTCGCTGTGCGCTCTCCTGTCCCCCTCGCTCTGCGCTCTCCTGTGCCCCTCGGTCTGCGCTCTCCTGTCCTCCTCGCTCTGCACTCTCCTGTCCTCCTCGCTCTGCGCTCTCCTCTCCCCCTCGCTCTGCGCTCTCCTCTCCCCCTCGCTCTGCGCTCTCCTTTCCCCCTCGCTCTGCGCTCTCCTGTCCCCCTCGCTCTGCACTCTCCTGTCCCCCTCGCTCTGCGCTCTCCTGTCCCCCTCGCTCTGCACTCTCCTGTCCTCCTCGCTCTGCGCTCTCCTGTCCCCATCGCTCTGCACTCTCCTGTCCTCCTCGCTCTGCGCTCTCCTGTCCCCCTCGCTCTGCGCTCTCCTCTCCCCCTCGCTCTGCGCTATCCTGTCCCCCTCGCTCTGCGCTCTCCTGTCCCCCTCGCTCTGCGCTCTCCTCTCCCCCTCGCTCTGCGCTCTCCTGTCCCCCTCGCTCTGCGCTCTCCTGTCCCCCTCGCTCTGCGCTCTCCTGTCCCCCTCGCTCTGCGCTCTCCTGTCCCCCTCGCTCTGCGCTCTCCTGTCCCCCTCGCTCTCCTGTCCCCCTCGCTCTGCGCTCTCCTGTCCCCCTCGCTCTGCGCTCTCCTGTCCCCCTCGCTCTCCTGTCCCCCTCGCTCTGCGCTCTCCTGTCCCCCTCGCTCTGCGCTCTCCCGTCCCCCTCGCTCGTGCTCTCCTCTCCTCCTCGCTCTGCGCTCTCCTGTCCCCCTCGCTCTGCACTCTCCTCTCCCCCTTGCTCTGCGCTATCCTGTCCCCCTCGCTCTGCGCTCTCCTGTCCCCCTCGCTCTGCGCTCTCCTGTCCCCCTCGCTCTGCGCTCTCCAGTCCCCCTCGCTCGGCGCTCTCCTGTCCCCCTCGCTCTGCGCTCTCCTGTCCCCTCGCTCTGCGCTCTCCTCTCCCCCTCGCTCTGCGCTATCCTGTCCCCCTCGCTCTGCGCTCTCCTGTCCCCCTCGCTCTGCGCTCTCCTCTCCTCCTCGCTCTGCGCTCTCCTGTCCCCCTCGCTCTGCGCTCTCCTCTCCCCCTCGCTCTGCGCTCTCCTGTACCCCTCGCTCTGCGCTCTCCTGTCCCCCTCGTTCTGCGCTCTCCTCTCCCCCTCGCTCTGCGCTCTCCTGTCCCCCTCGCTCTGCGCTCTCCTGTCCTCTTCGCTCTGCACTCTCCTGTCCTCCTCGCTCTGCGCTCTCCTCTCCCCCTCGCTCTGCGCTATCCTGTCCCCCTCGCTCTGCGCTCTCCTGTCCCTCTCGCTCTGCGCTCTCCTGTCCTCCTCGCTCTGCGCTCTCCTGTCCCCCTCGCTCTGCGGTCTCCTGTACCCCTCGCTCTGCGCTCTCCTGTCCCCCTCGCTCTGCACTGTCCTGTCCCCCTCGCTCTGCGCTCTCCTGTCCTCCTCGCTCTGCGCTCTCCTGTCCCCCTCGCTCTGCGCTCTCCTGTCCTCCTCGCTCTGCGCTCTCCTCTCCCCCTCGCTCTGCGCTCTCCTGTCCTCCTCGCTCTGCGCTCTCCTGTCCTCCTCGCTCTGCGCTCTCCTCTCCCCCTCGCTCTGCGCTTTCCGGTCCCCCTCGCTCTGCACTCCCCTGTCCCCCTCGCTCGCGCTCTCCTGTCCCCCTCGCTCTGCGCTCTCCTGTCCCCCTCGCTCGCGCTCTCCTGTCCCCCTTGCTCTGCGCTCTCCTGTCCCCCTCGCTCTGCGCTCTCCTGTCCCGCTCGCTCTGCGCTCTCCTGTCCCCCTCGCTCTGCGCTCTCCTGTCCCCCTCGCTCGCGCTCTCCTGTGCCCCTCGCTCTGCGCTCTCCTGTCCCACTCGCTCTGCGCTCTCCTGTCCCCCTCGCTCGCGCTCTCCTGTCCCCCTCGCTCTGCGCTCTCCTGTCCCCCTCGCTCTGCGCTCTCCTGTCCCCCTCGCTCGCGCTCTCCTGTCCCCCTCGCTCTGCGCTCTCCTGTCCCCCTCGCTCTGCGCTCTCCTGTCCCCCTCGCTCTGCGCTCTCCTGTCCCGCTCGCTCTGCGCTCTCCTGTCCCCCTCGCTCTGCGCTCTCCTGTCCCCCTCGCTCTGCGCTCTCCTGTCCCGCTCGCTCTGCGCTCTCCTGTCCCGCTCGCTCTGCGCTCTCCTCTCCCCCTCGCTCTGCGCTATCCTGTCCCCCTCACTCTGCGCTCTCCTGTCCTCCTCGCTCTGCGCTCTCCTGTCCCACTCACTCTGCGCTCTCCTGTCCCCCTCGCTCGCGCTCTCCTGTCCCCCTCGCTCTGCGCTCTCCTCTCCCCCTCGCTCTGCGCTATCCTGTCCCCCTCGCTCTGCGCTCTCCTGTCCCCCTCGCTCTGCGCTCTCCTCTCCCCCTCGCTCTGCGCTCTCCAGTCCCCCTCGCTCTGCGCTCTCCTGTCCCCCTTGCTCTGCGCTCTCCTGTCCCCCTCGCTCTGCGCTCTCCTGTCCCCCTCGCTCTGCGCTCTCCTGTCCCCCTCGCTCTGCGCTCTCCTGTCCCCCTCGCTCTGCGCTCTCCTGTCCCGCTCGCTCTGCGCTCGCCTGTCCCCCTCGCTCTGCGCTCTCCTGTCCCCCTCGCTCTGCGCTCTCCTGTCCCGCTCGCTCTGCGCTCTCCTGTCCCGCTCGCTCTGCGCTCTCTCTCCCCCTCGCTCTGCGCTATCCTGTCCCCCTCACTCTGCGCTCTCCTGTCCTCCTCGCTCTGCGCTCTCCTGTCCCCCTCGCTCTGCGCTCTCCTGTCCCCCTCGCTCGCGCTCTCCTGTCCCCCTCGCTCTGCGCTCTCCTCTCCCCCTCGCTCTGCGCTATCCTGTCCCCCTCGCTCTGCGCTCTCCTGTCCCCCTCGCTCTGCGCTCTCCTCTCCCCCTCGCTCTGCGCCCTCCAGTCTCCCTCGCTCTGCGCTCTCCTGTCCCCCTCGCTCTGCGCTCTCCGGTCCCCCTCGCTCTGCGCTCTCCTGTCCCCCTCGCTCTGCGCTCTCCTGTCCCGCTCGCTCTCCTGTCCCCCTCGCTCTGCGCTCTCCTGTCCCCCTCGCTCTGCGCTCTCCTGTCCCCCTCGCTCTCCTGTCCCCCTCGCTCTGCGCTCTACCGTCCCCCTCGCTCGCGCTCTCCTGTCCCCCTCGCTCTGCGCTATCCTGTCCCCCTCGCTCTGCGCTCTCCTGTCCCCTCTCGCTCTGCGCTCTCCTGTCCCCCTCGCTCTGCGCTCTCCAGTCCCCCTCGCTCGGCGCTCTCCAGTCCCCCTCGCTCTGCGCTCTCCTGTCCCCCTCGCTCTGCGCTCTCCTGTCCCCCTCGCTGTGCGCTCTCCTGTCCCCCTCGCTCTGCGCTCTCCTGTGCCCCTCGGTCTGCGCTCTCCTGTCCTCCTCGCTCTGCACTCTCCTGTCCTCCTCGCTCTGCGCTCTCCTCTCCCCCTCGCTCTGCGCTCTCCTCTCCCCCTCGCTCTGCGCTCTCCTTTCCCCCTCGCTCTGCGCTCTCCTGTCCCCCTCGCTCTGCACTCTCCTGTCCCCCTCGCTCTGCGCTCTCCTGTCCCCCTCGCTCTGCACTCTCCTGTCCTCCTCGCTCTGCGCTCTCCTGTCCCCGTCGCTCTGCACTGTCCTGTCCCCCTCGCTCTGCGCTCTCCTGTCCTCCTCGCTCTGTGCTCTCCTGTCCCCCTCGCTCTGCGCTCTCCTCTCCCCCTCGCTCTGCGCTCTCCTGTCCTCCTCGCTCTGCGCTCTCCTGTCCTCCTCGCTCTGCGCTCTCCTCTCCCCCTCGCTCTGCGCTTTCCGGTCCCCCTCGCTCTGCGCTCTCCTGTCCCCCTCGCCCGCGCTCTCCTGTCCCCCTCGCTCTGCGCTCTCCTGTCCCCCTCGCTCGCGCTCTCCTGTCCCCCTCGCTCTGCGCTCTCCTGTCCCCCTCGCTCTGCGCTCTCCTGTCCCGCTCGCTCTGCGCTCTCCTGTCCCCCTCGCTCTGCGCTCTCCTGTCCCCCTCGCTCGCGCTCTCCTGTGCCCCTCGCTCTGCGCTCTCCTGTCCCGCTCGCTCTGCGCTCTCCTGTCCCCCTCGCTCGCGCTCTCCTGTCCCCCTCGCTCTGCGCTCTCCTGTCCCCCTCGCTCTGCGCTCTCCTGTCCCCCTCGCTCGCGCTCTCCTGTCCCCCTCGCTCTGCGCTCTCCTGTCCCCCTCGCTCTGCGCTCTCCTGTCCCCCTCGCTCTGCGCTCTCCTGTCCCGCTCGCTCTGCGCTCTCCTGTCCCCCTCGCTCTGCGCTCTCCTGTCCCCCTCGCTCTGCGCTCTCCTGTCCCGCTCGCTCTGCGCTCTCCTGTCCCGCTCGCTCTGCGCTCTCCTCTCCCCCTCGCTCTGCGCTCTCCTGTCCCCATCGCTCTGCGCTCTCCTGTCCCCCTCGCTCTGCGCTCTCCGGTCCCCCTCGCTCTCCTGTCCCCCTCGTTCTGTGCTCTCCTGTCCCCCTCGCTCTGCGCTCTCCTCTCCCTCTCGTTCTGCGCTCTCCTGTCCTCCTCGCACTGCGCTCTCCTGTCCCTCTCATTCTGCGCTCTCCGGTCCCCCTCGCTCTGCGCTCTCCTGTCCCCCTCATTCTGCGCTCTCCCGTCCCCCTCGCTCTCCACTCTCCGGTCCCCCTCGCTCTGCGCTTTCCGGTCCCCCTCGCTCTGCGCTTTCCAGTCCCCCTCGCTCTCCGGTCCCCCTCGCTCTGCACTCTCCTGTCCCCCTCGCTCTCCACTCTCTGGTCCCCCTCGCTCTGCGCTTTCCGGTCCCCCTCGCTCTGCGCTTTCCGGTCCCCATCGCTCTCCGGTCCCCCTCGCTCTGCGCTCTCCTGTCCCCCTCGCTCTCCACTCTCCGGTCCCCCTCGCTCTGCACTTTCCGGTCCCCCTCGCTCTCCGGTCCCCCTCGCTTTGCACTCTCCTGTCCCCCTCGTTCTACGCTCTCCGGTCCCCCTCGCTCTGCGCTCTCCGGTCCCCCTCGCTCTCCTGTCCCCCTCGCTCTGCGCTCTCCTCTCCCCCTCGCTCTGCACTCTCCTGTCCCCCTCGCTCTGCGCTCTCCTGTCCCCCTCGCTCGCGTTCTCCTGTCCCCCTCGCTCTGCGCTCTCCTCTCCCCCTCGCTCGCGCTCTCCTGTCCCCCTCGCTCTGCGCTCTCCTGTCCCCCTCGCTCTGCGCTCTCCTGTCCCCCTCGCTCTGCGCTCTCCTGTCCCCCTCGCTCTGCGCTCTCCTGTCCCCCTCGCTCGCGCTCTCCTGTGCCCCTCGCTCTGCGCTCTCCTGTCCCGCTCGCTCTGCGCTCTCCTGTCCCCCTCGCTCGCGCTCTCCTGTCCCCCTCGCTCTGCGCTCTCCTGTCCCCCTCGGTCTGCGCTCTCCTGTCCCCCTCGCTCACGCTCTCCTGTCCCCCTCGCTCTGCGCTCTCCTGTCCCCCTCGCTCTGCGCTCTCCTGTCCCCCTCGCTCTGCGCTCTCCTGTCCCGCTCGCTCTGCGCTCTCCTGTCCCCCTCGCTCTGCGCTCTCCTGTCCCCCTCGCTCTGCGCTCTCCTGTCCCGCTCGCTCTGCGCTCTCCTGTCCCGCTCGCTCTGCGCTCCCCTCTCCCCCTCGCTCTGCGCTCTCCTGTCCCCCTCGCTCTGCGCTCTCCTGTCCCCCTCGCTCTGCGCTCTCCGGTCCCCCTCGCTCTCCTGTCCCCCTCGTTCTGTGCTCTCCTGTCCCCCTCGCTCTGCGCTCTCCTCTCCCCCTCGTTCTGCGCTCTCCTTTCCTCCTCGCTCTGCGCTCTCCTCTCCCTCTCGTTCTGCGCTCTCCTGTCCTCCTCGCACTGCGCTCTCCTGTCCCTCTCATTCTGCGCTCTCCGGTCCCCCTCGCTCTGCGCTCTCCTGTCCCCCTCATTCTGCGCTCTCCCGTCCCCCTCGCTCTCCACTCTCCGGTCCCCCTCGCTCTGCGCTTTCCGGTCCCCCTCGCTCTGCGCTTTCCAGTCCCCCTCGCTCTCCGGTCCCCCTCTCTCTGCACTCTCCTGTCCCCCTCGCTCTCCACTCTCTGGTCCCCCTCGCTCTGCGCTTTCCAGTCCCCCTCGCTCTGCGCTTACCGGTCCCCCTCGCTCTCCGGTCCCCCTCACTCTGCACTCTCCTGTCCCCCTCGCTCTCCACTCTCTGGTCCCCCTCGCTCTGCGCTTTCCAGTCCCCCTCGCTCTCCGGTCCCCCTCTCTCTGCACTCTCCTGTCCCCCTCGCTCTCCACTCTCTGGTCCCCCTCGCTCTGCGCTTTCCAGTCCCCCTCGCTCTGCGCTTACCGGTCCCCCTCGCTCTCCGGTCCCCCTCACTCTGCACTCTCCTGTCCCCCTCGCTCTCCACTCTCTGGTCCCCCTCGCTCTGCGCTTTCCGGTCCCCCTCGCTCTGCGCGTTCCGGTCCCCCTCGCTCTCCGGTCCCCCTCGCTCTCCACTCTCTGGTCCCCCTCGTTCTACGCTCTCCGGTCCCCCTCGCTCTGCGCTCTCCGGTCCCCCTCGCTCTCCTCTCCCCCTCGCTCTGCACTCTCCTGTCCCCCTCTGCCTGGGGTCTCCAGTCTTTCTCGCTCTGCGTTCTCCTGTCCCGCTCTCTCTGCGCTCTCCTGTCCCCCTCGCTCTGCGCTCTCCTGTCCCCCTCGCTCTGCGCTCTCCTGTCCCCCTCGTTCTGCGCTCTCCTGTCCCCCTCGCTCGCGCTCTCCTGTCCCCCTCGCTCTGCGCTCTCCTGTCCCGCTTGCTCTGCGCTCTCCTGTCCCCCTCGCTCTGCGCTCTCCTCTCCCCCTCACTCTGCGCTCTCCTGTCCCCCTCGCTCTGCGCTCTCCCGTCCCCCTCGCACTGCGCTCTCTTGTCCCCCTCGCTCTGCGCTCTCCTGTCCCCCTCGCTCTGGCCTCTCCTGTCCCCCTCGCTCTTCGCTCTCCTGTCCCCCTCGCTCTACGCTCTCCTCTCCCCCTCGCTCTTCACTCTCCTGTCCCCCTCGCTCTGCGCTCTCCTGTCCTCCTCGCTCTCCCGTCCCCCTCGCTCTGCGCTCTCCTGTCCCCCTCGCTCTGCGTTCTCCTGTCCCCCTCGCTCTGCGCTCTCCTCTCCCCCTGGCTCTTCGCTCTCCTGTCCCCCTCGCTCTGCGCTCTCCTGTCCTCCTCGCTCTCCTGTCCCCCTCACTCTGCGCTCTCCCGTCCCCCTCGCTCTGCTCTCTCCTGTCCCCCTCGCCCTGCGCTCTCCTGTCCCCCTCGCTATTCGCTCTCCTGTCCCCCTCGCTCTGCGCTCTCCTGTCCCGCTCGCTCTGCGCTCTCCTCTCCCCCTCGCTCTGCGCTCTCCTGTCCCCCTCGCTCTGCGCTCTCCTCTCCCCCTCGCTCTGCGCTCTACTGTCCCCCTCGCTCTGCGCTCTCCTCTCCCCCTCGCTCTGCGCTCTCCTGTCCCGCTCGCTCTGCGCTCTCCTCTCCCCCTCGCTCTGCGCTCTCATGTCCTCCTCACTCTGCGCTCTCCTGTCCCCCTCGCTCTGCGCTCTCCTCTCCCCCTTGCTCTGCGCTATCCTGTCCTCCTCGCTCTGCGCTCTCCTCTACCCCTCGCTCTGCGCTCTCCTGTCCCCCTCGCTCTGCGCTCTCCTCTCCCCCTCGCTCTGCGCCCTCCTGTCCCCCTCGCTCTGCGCTCTCCTGTCCCCCTCGCTCTGCGCTCTCCTCTCCCCCTTGCCCTGCGCTCTCCCGTCCCCCTCGCTCTGCGCTCTCCTGTCCCCCTCGCTCTGCGCTCTCCTGTCCCCCTCGCTCTCCAGTCCCCCTCGCTCTGCGCTCTCCTGTCCCCCTCGCTCTGCGCTCTCCTCTCCCCCTCGCCCTGCGCTCTCCCGTCCCCCTCGCTCTGCGCTCTCCTGTCCCCCTCACTCTGCGCTCTCCTGTCCCCCTCGCTCTCCCGTCCCCCTCGCTCTGCGCTCTCCTGTCCCCCTCGTTCTGCACTCTCCTGTCCCCCTCGGTCTCCAGTCCCCCTCGCTCTGCGCTCCCCTGTCCCCCTCGCTCTCCTGTCCCCCTCGCTCTCCAGTCCCCCTCGCTCTGCGCTCTCCTGTCCCCCTCGCTCTGCGCTCTCCTGTCCCCCTCGCTCTCCAGTCCCCCTCGCTCTGCGCTCCCCTGTCCCCCTCGCTCTCCTGTCCCCCTCGCTCTCCAGTCCCCCTCGCTCTGCGCTCTCCTGTCCCCCTCGTTCTCCTGTCCCCCTCGCTCTGCGCTCTCCTGTCCCGCTCGCTCTGCGCTGTCCTGTCCCGCCCGCTCTGCTCTCTCCTGTCCCCCTCGCTCTGCGCTATCCGGACCCCCTCGCTCTGCGCTCTCCTCTCCCCCTCGCTTTGCGCTCTCCTCTCCCCCTCGCTCTGCGCTCTCCTGTCCTCCTCGCTCTGCGCTGTCCTGTCCTCCTCGCTCTGCGCTCTCCCGTCCCCCTCGCTCTGCGCTCTCCCGTCCGCCTCGCTCGCGCTCTCCTCTCCCCCTCGCTCTGCGCTCTCCTGTCCCCCTTGCTCTGCGCTCTCCTGTCCTCCTCGCTCTGCGCTCTCCGGTCCCCCTCGCTCTGCGCTCTCCTGTCCCCCTCGCTCTGCGCTCTCCTGTCCCCCTCGCTCTGCGCTCTCCTGTCCCGCTCGCTCTGCGCTCTCCTGTCCCCCTCGCTCTGCGCTCTCCTGTCCCCCTCGCTCTGCGCTCTCCTCTCCCCCTCGCTCTGCGCTCTCCTGTCCCGCTCGCTCTGCGCTCTCCTGTCCCCCTCGCTCTGCGCTCTCCTGTCCCCCACGCTCTGCGCTCTCCTGTCCCCCACGCTCTGCGCTCTCCTGTCCCCCTCGCTCTGCGCTCTCCTGTCCCCCTCGCTCTGCGCTCTCCTGTCCCCCTCGCTCTGCGCTCTCCTCTCCCCCTCGCTCTGCGCTCTCCTGTCCCGCTCGCTCTGCGCTCTCCTGTCCCCCGCGCTCTGCGCTCTCCTCTCCCCCTCGCTCTGCGCTCTACTGTCCCCCTCGCTCTGCGCTCTCCTGTCCCCCTCGCTCTGCGCTCTCCTGTCCCCCTCGCCCTGCACTCTCCTGTCCCCCTCGCTCTGCGCTCTCCTGTCCCCCTCGCTCTGCGCTCTCCTCTCCCCCTCACTCTGCGCTCTCATGTCCTCCTCACTCTGCGCTCTCCTGTCCCCCGCACTCTGCGCTCTCCTCTCCCCCTCGCTCTGCGCTATCCTGTCCTCCTCGCTCTGCGCTCTCCTCTCCCCCTCGCTCTGCGCTCTCCTCTCCCCCTCGCCCTGCGCTCTCCTGTCCCCCTCGCTCTGCGCTCTCCTGTCCCCCTCGCTCTGCGCTCTCCTGTCCCCCTCGCTCTGCGCTCTCCTGTCCCCCTCGCTCTCCAGTCCCCCTCGCTCTGCGCTCCCCTGTCCCCCTCGCTCTCCTGTCCCCCTCGCTCTCCAGTCCCCCTCGCTCTGCGCTCTCCTGTCCCCCTCGCTCTCCTGTCCCCCTCGCTCTGCGCTCTCCTGTCCCCCTCGCTCTGCGCTCTCCTGTCCCCCTCGCTCTCCTCTCCCCCTCGCTCTGCGCTCTCCTGTCCCCCTCGCTCTCCTGTCCCCCTCGCTCTGCGCTCTCCTGTCCCCCTCGCTCTGCGCTATCCGGACACCCTCGCTCTGCGCTCTCCTCTCCCCCTCGCTCTGCGCTCTCCTCTCCCCCTCGCTCTGCGCTCTCCTCTCCCCCTCGCTCTGCGCTCTCCTCTCCCCCTCGCTCTGCGCTCTCCTGTCCCCCTCGCTCTGCGCTCTCCTGTCCTCCTCGCTCTGCGCACACCTGTCCCCCTCGCTCTGCGCTCTCCTGTCCTCCTCGCTCTGCGCTCTCCTCTCCCCCTCGCTCTGCGCTCTACTGTCCCCCTCGCTCTGCGCTCTACTGTCCCCCTCGCTCTGCGCACAGCTGTCCCCCTCGCTCTGCGCTCTCCTCTCCCCCTAGCTCTGCGCTCTCCTGTCCTCCTCGCTCTGCGCTCTCCTGTCCCCCTCGCTCTGCGCTCTCGCATCCCCCTCGCTCGGCGCTCTCCTGTCCCCCTCGTTCTCCTGTCCCCCTCGCTCTGCGCTCTCCTGTCCCCCTCGCTCTGCGCTCTCCTGTCCCCCTCGCTCTCCTGTCCCTCTCGCTCTGCGCTCTCTTGTCCCCCTCGCTCTCCTGTCCCCCTCGCTCTGCGCTCTCCTGTCCCCCTCGCTCTGCGCTATCCGGACCCCCTCGCTCTGCGCTCTCCTCTCCCCCTCGCTCTGCACTCTCCTGTCCTCCTCGCTCTGCGCACACCTGTCCCCCTCGCTCTGCGCTCTCCTGTCCTCCTCGCTCTGCGCTCTCCTCTCCCCCTCGCTCTGCGCTCTCCTGTCCCCGTCGCTAGGCGCTCTCCTGTCCCCCTCGCTCTCCTGTCCCCCTCGCTCTGCACTCTCCTGTCCTCCTCGCTCTGCGCACACCTGTCCCCCTCGCTCTGCGCTCTCCTGTCCTCCTCGCTCTGCGCTCTCCTCTCCCCCTCGCTCTGCGCTCTACTGTCCCCCTCGCTCTGCGCTCTACTGTCCCCCTCGCTCTGCGCACACCTGTCCCCCTCGCTCTGCGCTCTCCTCTCCCCCTCGCTCTGCGCTCTCCCGTCCCCCTCGCTCGCGCTCTCCTCTCCCCCTCGCTCTGCGCTCTCCTGTCCCCCTCGCTCTGCGCTCTCCTGTCCTCCTCGCTCTGCGCTCTCCGGTCCCCCTCGCTCTGCGCTCTCCTGTCCCCCTCGCTCTGCGCTCTCCTGTCCTCCTCACTCTGCGCTATCCTGTCCCCCTCGCTCTGCGCTCTCCTGTCCTCCTCGCTCTGCGCTCTCCGGTCCCTCTCGCTCTGCGCTCTCCTGTCCCCCTCGCTCTGCGCTCTCCTGTCCCCCTCGCTCTCCTCTCCCCCTCGCTCTGCGCTCTCCTGTCCCGCTCGCTCTGCGCTCTCCTGTCCCCCTCGCTCTGCGCTCTCCTGTCCCCCTCGCTCTGCGCTCTCCTGTCCCCCTCGCTCTGCGCTCTCCTGTCCCCATCGCTCTGCGCTCTCCTGTCCCCCTCGCTCTGCGCTCTCCTGTCCCCCTCGCTCTGCGCTCTCCTCTCCCCCTCGCTCTGCGCTATCCTGTCCCCCTCGCTCTGCGCTCTCCTGTCCCCCTCGCTCTGCGCTCTCCTGTCCTCCTCGCTCTGCGCTCTCCTGTCCCCCTCCCTCTGTGCTCTCCTGTCCTCCTCGCTCTGCGCTCTCCTGTCCCCCTCGCTCTGCGCTCTCCTGTCCCCCTCGCTCTGCGCTCTCCTGTCCCCCTCGCTCTGCGCTCTCCTGTCCCCCTCGCTCTGCGCTATCCGGACACCCTCGCTCTGCGCTCTCCTCTCCCCCTCGCTCTGCGCTCTCCTCTCCCCCTCGCTCTGCGCTCTCCTCTCCCCCTCGCTCTGCGCTCTCCTCTCCCCCTCGCTCTGCGCTCTCCTGTCCCCCTCGCTCTGCGCTCTCCTGTCCTCCTCGCTCTGCGCACACCTGTCCCCCTCGCTCTGCGCTCTCCTGTCCTCCTCGCTCTGCGCTCTCCTCTCCCCCTCGCTCTGCGCTCTACTGTCCCCCTCGCTCTGCGCTCTACTGTCCCCCTCGCTCTGCGCACAGCTGTCCCCCTCGCTCTGCGCTCTCCTCTCCCCCTAGCTCTGCGCTCTCCTGTCCTCGTCGCTCTGCGCTCTCCTGTCCCCCTCGCTCTGCGCTCTCGCATCCCCCTCGCTCGGCGCTCTCCTGTCCCCCTCGTTCTCCTGTCCCCCTCGCTCTGCGCTCTCCTGTCCCCCTCGCTCTGCGCTCTCCTGTCCCCCTCGCTCTCCTGTCCCCCTCGCTCTGCGCTCTCTTGTCCCCCTCGCTCTCCTGGCCCCCTCGCTCTGCGCTCTCCTGTCCCCCTCGCTCTGCGCTATCCGGACCCCCTCGCTCTGCGCTCTCCTCTCCCCCTCGCTCTGCACTCTCCTGTCCTCCTCGCTCTGCGCACACCTGTCCCCCTCGCTCTGCGCTCTCCTGTCCTCCTCGCTCTGCGCTCTCCTCTCCCCCTCGCTCTGCGCTCTCCTGTCCCCGTCGCTCTGCGCTCTCCTGTCCCCCTCGCTCTCCTGTCCCCCTCGCTCTGCACTCTCCTGTCCTCCTCGCTCTGCGCACACCTGTCCCCCTCGCTCTGCGCTCTCCTGTCCTCCTCGCTCTGCGCTCTCCTCTCCCCCTCGCTCTGCGCTCTACTGTCCCCCTCGCTCTGCGCTCTCCTCTCCCCCTCGCTCTGCGCTCTCCTGTCCCCCTCGCTCTGCGCTCTCCTGTCCCGCTCGCTCTGCGCTCTCCTCTCCCCCTCGCTCTGCGCTCTACTGTCCCCCTCGCTCTGCGCTCTCCTGTCCCCCTCGCTCTGCGCTCTCCTGTCCCCCTCGCTCTGCGCTCTCCTCTCCCCCTCGCTCTGCGCTCTCCTGTCCCCCTCGCTCTGCGCTCTCCTGTCCCCCTCGCTCTGCGCTCTCCTGTCCCCCTCGCTCTGCGCTCTCCTCTCCCCCTCACTCTGCGCTCTCATGTCCTCCTCACTCTGCGCTCTCCTGTCCCCCTCGCTCTGCGCTCTCCTGTCCCCCTCGCTCTCCAGTCCCCCTCGCTCTGCGCTCTCCTGTCCCCCTCGTTCTGCACTCTCCTGTCCCCCTCGCTCTGCGCTCTCCTGTCCCCCTCGCTCTGCGCTCTCCTGTCCCCCTCGCTCTCCAGTCCCCCTCGCTCTGCGCTCCCCTGTCCCCCTCGCTCTCCTGTCCCCCTCGCTCTCCAGTCCCCCTCGCTCTGCGCTCTCCTGTCCCCCTCGCTCTCCTGTCCCCCTCGCTCAGCGCTCTCCTGTCCCGCTCGCTCTGCGCTGTCCTGTCCCGCCCGCTCTGCGCTCTCCTGTCCCCCTCGCTCTGCGCACACCTGTCCCCCTCACTCTGCGCTCTCCTGTCCTCCTCGCTCTGCGCTCTCCCATCCCCCTCGCTCTGCCCTCTCCCGTCCCCCTCGCTCGCGCTCTCCTCTCCCCCTCCCTCTGCGCTCTCCTGTCCTCCTCGCTCTGCGCTCTCCGGTCCCCCTCGCTCTGCGCTCTCCTGTCCTCCTCGCTCTGCGCTCTCCCGTCCCCCTCGCTCGCGCTCTCCTCTCCCCCTCGCTCTGCGCTCTCCTGTCCTCCTCGCTCTGCGCTCTCCGGTCCCCCTCGCTCTGCGCTCTCCTGTCCCCCTCGCTCTGCGCTCTCCTGTCCCCCTCGCTCTCCTCTCCCCCTCGCTCTGCGCTCTCCTGTCCCGCTCGCTCTGCGCTCTCCTGTCCCCCTCGCTCTGCGCTCTCCTGTCCCCCTCGCTCTGCGCTCTCCTGTCCCCCTCGCTCTGCGCACTCCTGTCCCCATCGCTCTGCGCTCTCCTGTCCCCCTCGCTCTGCGCTCTCCTGTCCCCCTCGCTCTGCGCTCTCCTGTCCCCCTCGCTCTGCGCTCTCCTGTCCCCCTCGCTCTGCGCTCTCCTGTCCCCCTCGCTCTCCTGTCCCCCTCGCTCTGCGCTCTCCTGTCCCCCTCGCTCTGCGCTCTCCTGTCCCCCTCGCTCTGCGCTCTCCTGTCCCCCTCGCTCCGCGCTCTCCTGTCCCCCTCGCTCTGCGCTCTCCCGTCCCCCTCGCTCGCGCTCTCCTCTCCTCCTCGCTCTGCGCTCTCCTGTCCCCCTCGCTCTGCGCTCTCCTCTCCCCCTCGCTCTGCGCTCTCCTCTCCCCCTCGCTCTGCGCTCTCCTGTCCCCCTCGCTCTGCGCTCTCCTGTCCCCCTCGCTCTGCGCTCTCCAGTCCCCCTCGCTCGGCGCTCTCCTGTCCCCCTCGCTCTGCGCTCTCCTGTCCCCCTCGCTCTGCGCTCTCCTGTCCCCCTCGCTCTGCGCTCTCCAGTCCCCCTCGCTCTGCGCTCTCCTGTCCCCATCGCTCTGCGCTCTCCTGTCCTCCTCACTCTGCGCTCTCCTGTCCCCCTCGCTCTGCGCTCTCCTCTCCCCCTCGCTCTGCGCTATCCTGTCCCCCTCGCTCTGCGCTCTCCTGTCCCCCTCGCTCTGCGCTCTCCTCTCCCCCTCGCTCTGCGCTCTCCTGTCCCCCTCGCTCTGCGCTCTCCTGTCCCCCTCGCTCTGCGCTCTCCTGTCCCCCTCGCTCTGCGCTCTCCTGTCCCCCTCGCTCTGCGCTCTCCTGTCCCCCTCGCTCTCCTGTCCCCCTCGCTCTGCGCTCTCCTGTCCCCCTCGCTCTGCGCTCTCCTGTCCCCCTCGCTCTCCTGTCCCCCTCGCTCTGCGCTCTCCTGTCCCCCTCGCTCTGCGCTCTCCCGTCCCCCTCGCTCGTGCTCTCCTCTCCTCCTCGCTCTGCGCTCTCCTGTCCCCCTCGCTCTGCACTCTCCTCTCCCCCTTGCTCTGCGCTATCCTGTCCCCCTCGCTCTGCGCTCTCCTGTCCCCCTCGCTCTGCGCTCTCCTGTCCCCCTCGCTCTGCGCTCTCCAGTCCCCCTCGCTCGGCGCTCTCCTGTCCCCCTCGCTCTGCGCTCTCCTGTCCCCTCGCTCTGCGCTCTCCTCTCCCCCTCGCTCTGCGCTATCCTGTCCCCCTCGCTCTGCGCTCTCCTGTCCCCCTCGCTCTGCGCTCTCCTCTCCTCCTCGCTCTGCGCTCTCCTGTCCCCCTCGCTCTGCGCTCTCCTCTCCCCCTCGCTCTGCGCTCTCCTGTACCCCTCGCTCTGCGCTCTCCTGTCCCCCTCGTTCTGCGCTCTCCTCTCCCCCTCGCTCTGCGCTCTCCTGTCCCCCTCGCTCTGCGCTCTCCTGTCCTCTTCGCTCTGCACTCTCCTGTCCTCCTCGCTCTGCGCTCTCCTCTCCCCCTCGCTCTGCGCTATCCTGTCCCCCTCGCTCTGCGCTCTCCTGTCCCTCTCGCTCTGCGCTCTCCTGTCCTCCTCGCTCTGCGCTCTCCTGTCCCCCTCGCTCTGCGGTCTCCTGTACCCCTCGCTCTGCGCTCTCCTGTCCCCCTCGCTCTGCACTGTCCTGTCCCCCTCGCTCTGCGCTCTCCTGTCCTCCTCGCTCTGCGCTCTCCTGTCCCCCTCGCTCTGCGCTCTCCTGTCCTCCTCGCTCTGCGCTCTCCTCTCCCCCTCGCTCTGCGCTCTCCTGTCCTCCTCGCTCTGCGCTCTCCTGTCCTCCTCGCTCTGCGCTCTCCTCTCCCCCTCGCTCTGCGCTTTCCGGTCCCCCTCGCTCTGCACTCCCCTGTCCCCCTCGCTCGCGCTCTCCTGTCCCCCTCGCTCTGCGCTCTCCTGTCCCCCTCGCTCGCGCTCTCCTGTCCCCCTCGCTCTGCGCTCTCCTGTCCCCCTCGCTCTGCGCTCTCCTGTCCCGCTCGCTCTGCGCTCTCCTGTCCCCCTCGCTCTGCGCTCTCCTGTCCCCCTCGCTCGCGCTCTCCTGTGCCCCTCGCTCTGCGCTCTCCTGTCCCACTCGCTCTGCGCTCTCCTGTCCCCCTCGCTCGCGCTCTCCTGTCCCCCTCGCTCTGCGCTCTCCTGTCCCCCTCGCTCTGCGCTCTCCTGTCCCCCTCGCTCGCGCTCTCCTGTCCCCCTCGCTCTGCGCTCTCCTGTCCCCCTCGCTCTGCGCTCTCCTGTCCCCCTCGCTCTGCGCTCTCCTGTCCCGCTCGCTCTGCGCTCTCCTGTCCCCCTCGCTCTGCGCTCTCCTGTCCCCCTCGCTCTGCGCTCTCCTGTCCCGCTCGCTCTGCGCTCTCCTGTCCCGCTCGCTCTGCGCTCTCCTCTCCCCCTCGCTCTGCGCTATCCTGTCCCCCTCACTCTGCGCTCTCCTGTCCTCCTCGCTCTGCGCTCTCCTGTCCCACTCACTCTGCGCTCTCCTGTCCCCCTCGCTCGCGCTCTCCTGTCCCCCTCGCTCTGCGCTCTCCTCTCCCCCTCGCTCTGCGCTATCCTGTCCCCCTCGCTCTGCGCTCTCCTGTCCCCCTCGCTCTGCGCTCTCCTCTCCCCCTCGCTCTGCGCTCTCCAGTCCCCCTCGCTCTGCGCTCTCCTGTCCCCCTTGCTCTGCGCTCTCCTGTCCCCCTCGCTCTGCGCTCTCCTGTCCCCCTCGCTCTGCGCTCTCCTGTCCCCCTCGCTCTGCGCTCTCCTGTCCCCCTCGCTCTGCGCTCTCCTGTCCCGCTCGCTCTGCGCTCGCCTGTCCCCCTCGCTCTGCGCTCTCCTGTCCCCCTCGCTCTGCGCTCTCCTGTCCCGCTCGCTCTGCGCTCTCCTGTCCCGCTCGCTCTGCGCTCTCTCTCCCCCTCGCTCTGCGCTATCCTGTCCCCCTCACTCTGCGCTCTCCTGTCCTCCTCGCTCTGCGCTCTCCTGTCCCCCTCGCTCTGCGCTCTCCTGTCCCCCTCGCTCGCGCTCTCCTGTCCCCCTCGCTCTGCGCTCTCCTCTCCCCCTCGCTCTGCGCTATCCTGTCCCCCTCGCTCTGCGCTCTCCTGTCCCCCTCGCTCTGCGCTCTCCTCTCCCCCTCGCTCTGCGCTCTCCAGTCTCCCTCGCTCTGCGCTCTCCTGTCCCCCTCGCTCTGCGCTCTCCGGTCCCCCTCGCTCTGCGCTCTCCTGTCCCCCTCGCTCTGCGCTCTCCTGTCCCGCTCGCTCTCCTGTCCCCCTCGCTCTGCGCTCTCCTGTCCCCCTCGCTCTGCGTTCTCCTGTCCCCCTCGCTCTCCTGTCCCCCTCGCTCTGCGCTCTACCGTCCCCCTCGCTCGCGCTCTCCTGTCCCCCTCGCTCTGCGCTATCCTGTCCCCCTCGCTCTGCGCTCTCCTGTCCCCTCTCGCTCTGCGCTCTCCTGTCCCCCTCGCTCTGCGCTCTCCAGTCCCCCTCGCTCGGCGCTCTCCAGTCCCCCTCGCTCTGCGCTCTCCTGTCCCCCTCGCTCTGCGCTCTCCTGTCCCCCTCGCTGTGCGCTCTCCTGTCCCCCTCGCTCTGCGCTCTCCTGTGCCCCTCGGTCTGCGCTCTCCTGTCCTCCTCGCTCTGCACTCTCCTGTCCTCCTCGCTCTGCGCTCTCCTCTCCCCCTCGCTCTGCGCTCTCCTCTCCCCCTCGCTCTGCGCTCTCCTTTCCCCCTCGCTCTGCGCTCTCCTGTCCCCCTCGCTCTGCACTCTCCTGTCCCCCTCGCTCTGCGCTCTCCTGTCCCCCTCGCTCTGCACTCTCCTGTCCTCCTCGCTCTGCGCTCTCCTGTCCCCATCGCTCTGCACTCTCCTGTCCTCCTCGCTCTGCGCTCTCCTGTCCCCCTCGCTCTGCGCTCTCCTCTCCCCCTCGCTCTGCGCTATCCTGTCCCCCTCGCTCTGCGCTCTCCTGTCCCCCTCGCTCTGCGCTCTCCTCTCCCCCTCGCTCTGCGCTCTCCTGTCCCCCTCGCTCTGCGCTCTCCTGTCCCCCTCGCTCTGCGCTCTCCTGTCCCCCTCGCTCTGCGCTCTCCTGTCCCCCTCGCTCTGCGCTCTCCTGTCCCCCTCGCTCTCCTGTCCCCCTCGCTCTGCGCTCTCCTGTCCCCCTCGCTCTGCGCTCTCCTGTCCCCCTCGCTCTCCTGTCCCCCTCGCTCTGCGCTCTCCTGTCCCCCTCGCTCTGCGCTCTCCCGTCCCCCTCGCTCGTGCTCTCCTCTCCTCCTCGCTCTGCGCTCTCCTGTCCCCCTCGCTCTGCACTCTCCTCTCCCCCTTGCTCTGCGCTATCCTGTCCCCCTCGCTCTGCGCTCTCCTGTCCCCCTCGCTCTGCGCTCTCCTGTCCCCCTCGCTCTGCGCTCTCCAGTCCCCCTCGCTCGGCGCTCTCCTGTCCCCCTCGCTCTGCGCTCTCCTGTCCCCTCGCTCTGCGCTCTCCTCTCCCCCTCGCTCTGCGCTATCCTGTCCCCCTCGCTCTGCGCTCTCCTGTCCCCCTCGCTCTGCGCTCTCCTCTCCTCCTCGCTCTGCGCTCTCCTGTCCCCCTCGCTCTGCGCTCTCCTCTCCCCCTCGCTCTGCGCTCTCCTGTACCCCTCGCTCTGCGCTCTCCTGTCCCCCTCGTTCTGCGCTCTCCTCTCCCCCTCGCTCTGCGCTCTCCTGTCCCCCTCGCTCTGCGCTCTCCTGTCCTCTTCGCTCTGCACTCTCCTGTCCTCCTCGCTCTGCGCTCTCCTCTCCCCCTCGCTCTGCGCTATCCTGTCCCCCTCGCTCTGCGCTCTCCTGTCCCTCTCGCTCTGCGCTCTCCTGTCCTCCTCGCTCTGCGCTCTCCTGTCCCCCTCGCTCTGCGGTCTCCTGTACCCCTCGCTCTGCGCTCTCCTGTCCCCCTCGCTCTGCACTGTCCTGTCCCCCTCGCTCTGCGCTCTCCTGTCCTCCTCGCTCTGCGCTCTCCTGTCCCCCTCGCTCTGCGCTCTCCTGTCCTCCTCGCTCTGCGCTCTCCTCTCCCCCTCGCTCTGCGCTCTCCTGTCCTCCTCGCTCTGCGCTCTCCTGTCCTCCTCGCTCTGCGCTCTCCTCTCCCCCTCGCTCTGCGCTTTCCGGTCCCCCTCGCTCTGCACTCCCCTGTCCCCCTCGCTCGCGCTCTCCTGTCCCCCTCGCTCTGCGCTCTCCTGTCCCCCTCGCTCGCGCTCTCCTGTCCCCCTTGCTCTGCGCTCTCCTGTCCCCCTCGCTCTGCGCTCTCCTGTCCCGCTCGCTCTGCGCTCTCCTGTCCCCCTCGCTCTGCGCTCTCCTGTCCCCCTCGCTCGCGCTCTCCTGTGCCCCTCGCTCTGCGCTCTCCTGTCCCACTCGCTCTGCGCTCTCCTGTCCCCCTCGCTCGCGCTCTCCTGTCCCCCTCGCTCTGCGCTCTCCTGTCCCCCTCGCTCTGCGCTCTCCTGTCCCCCTCGCTCGCGCTCTCCTGTCCCCCTCGCTCTGCGCTCTCCTGTCCCCCTCGCTCTGCGCTCTCCTGTCCCCCTCGCTCTGCGCTCTCCTGTCCCGCTCGCTCTGCGCTCTCCTGTCCCCCTCGCTCTGCGCTCTCCTGTCCCCCTCGCTCTGCGCTCTCCTGTCCCGCTCGCTCTGCGCTCTCCTGTCCCGCTCGCTCTGCGCTCTCCTCTCCCCCTCGCTCTGCGCTATCCTGTCCCCCTCACTCTGCGCTCTCCTGTCCTCCTCGCTCTGCGCTCTCCTGTCCCACTCACTCTGCGCTCTCCTGTCCCCCTCGCTCGCGCTCTCCTGTCCCCCTCGCTCTGCGCTCTCCTCTCCCCCTCGCTCTGCGCTATCCTGTCCCCCTCGCTCTGCGCTCTCCTGTCCCCCTCGCTCTGCGCTCTCCTCTCCCCCTCGCTCTGCGCTCTCCAGTCCCCCTCGCTCTGCGCTCTCCTGTCCCCCTTGCTCTGCGCTCTCCTGTCCCCCTCGCTCTGCGCTCTCCTGTCCCCCTCGCTCTGCGCTCTCCTGTCCCCCTCGCTCTGCGCTCTCCTGTCCCCCTCGCTCTGCGCTCTCCTGTCCCGCTCGCTCTGCGCTCGCCTGTCCCCCTCGCTCTGCGCTCTCCTGTCCCCCTCGCTCTGCGCTCTCCTGTCCCGCTCGCTCTGCGCTCTCCTGTCCCGCTCGCTCTGCGCTCTCTCTCCCCCTCGCTCTGCGCTATCCTGTCCCCCTCACTCTGCGCTCTCCTGTCCTCCTCGCTCTGCGCTCTCCTGTCCCCCTCGCTCTGCGCTCTCCTGTCCCCCTCGCTCGCGCTCTCCTGTCCCCCTCGCTCTGCGCTCTCCACTCCCCCTCGCTCTGCGCTATCCTGTCCCCCTCGCTCTGCGCTCTCCTGTCCCCCTCGCTCTGCGCTCTCCTCTCCCCCTCGCTCTGCGCTCTCCAGTCTCCCTCGCTCTGCGCTCTCCTGTCCCCCTCGCTCTGCGCTCTCCGGTCCCCCTCGCTCTGCGCTCTCCTGTCCCCCTCGCTCTGCGCTCTCCTGTCCCGCTCGCTCTCCTGTCCCCCTCGCTCTGCGCTCTCCTGTCCCCCTCGCTCTGCGCTCTCCTGTCCCCCTCGCTCTCCTGTCCCCCTCGCTCTGCGCTCTACCGTCCCCCTCGCTCGCGCTCTCCTGTCCCCCTCGCTCTGCGCTATCCTGTCCCCCTCGCTCTGCGCTCTCCTGTCCCCTCTCGCTCTGCGCTCTCCTGTCCCCCTCGCTCTGCGCTCTCCAGTCCCCCTCGCTCGGCGCTCTCCAGTCCCCCTCGCTCTGCGCTCTCCTGTCCCCCTCGCTCTGCGCTCTCCTGTCCCCCTCGCTGTGCGCTCTCCTGTCCCCCTCGCTCTGCGCTCTCCTGTGCCCCTCGGTCTGCGCTCTCCTGTCCTCCTCGCTCTGCACTCTCCTGTCCTCCTCGCTCTGCGCTCTCCTCTCCCCCTCGCTCTGCGCTCTCCTCTCCCCCTCGCTCTGCGCTCTCCTTTCCCCCTCGCTCTGCGCTCTCCTGTCCCCCTCGCTCTGCACTCTCCTGTCCCCCTCGCTCTGCGCTCTCCTGTCCCCCTCGCTCTGCACTCTCCTGTCCTCCTCGCTCTGCGCTCTCCTGTCCCCGTCGCTCTGCACTGTCCTGTCCCCCTCGCTCTGCGCTCTCCTGTCCTCCTCGCTCTGTGCTCTCCTGTCCCCCTCGCTCTGCGCTCTCCTCTCCCCCTCGCTCTGCGCTCTCCTGTCCTCCTCGCTCTGCGCTCTCCTGTCCTCCTCGCTCTGCGCTCTCCTCTCCCCCTCGCTCTGCGCTTTCCGGTCCCCCTCGCTCTGCGCTCTCCTGTCCCCCTCGCCCGCGCTCTCCTGTCCCCCTCGCTCTGCGCTCTCCTGTCCCCCTCGCTCGCGCTCTCCTGTCCCCCTCGCTCTGCGCTCTCCTGTCCCCCTCGCTCTGCGCTCTCCTGTCCCGCTCGCTCTGCGCTCTCCTGTCCCCCTCGCTCTGCGCTCTCCTGTCCCCCTCGCTCGCGCTCTCCTGTGCCCCTCGCTCTGCGCTCTCCTGTCCCGCTCGCTCTGCGCTCTCCTGTCCCCCTCGCTCGCGCTCTCCTGTCCCCCTCGCTCTGCGCTCTCCTGTCCCCCTCGCTCTGCGCTCTCCTGTCCCCCTCGCTCGCGCTCTCCTGTCCCCCTCGCTCTGCGCTCTCCTGTCCCCCTCGCTCTGCGCTCTCCTGTCCCCCTCGCTCTGCGCTCTCCTGTCCCGCTCGCTCTGCGCTCTCCTGTCCCCCTCGCTCTGCGCTCTCCTGTCCCCCTCGCTCTGCGCTCTCCTGTCCCGCTCGCTCTGCGCTCTCCTGTCCCGCTCGCTCTGCGCTCTCCTCTCCCCCTCGCTCTGCGCTCTCCTGTCCCCATCGCTCTGCGCTCTCCTGTCCCCCTCGCTCTGCGCTCTCCGGTCCCCCTCGCTCTCCTGTCCCCCTCGTTCTGTGCTCTCCTGTCCCCCTCGCTCTGCGCTCTCCTCTCCCTCTCGTTCTGCGCTCTCCTGTCCTCCTCGCACTGCGCTCTCCTGTCCCTCTCATTCTGCGCTCTCCGGTCCCCCTCGCTCTGCGCTCTCCTGTCCCCCTCATTCTGCGCTCTCCCGTCCCCCTCGCTCTCCACTCTCCGGTCCCCCTCGCTCTGCGCTTTCCGGTCCCCCTCGCTCTGCGCTTTCCAGTCCCCCTCGCTCTCCGGTCCCCCTCGCTCTGCACTCTCCTGTCCCCCTCGCTCTCCACTCTCTGGTCCCCCTCGCTCTGCGCTTTCCGGTCCCCCTCGCTCTGCGCTTTCCGGTCCCCATCGCTCTCCGGTCCCCCTCGCTCTGCGCTCTCCTGTCCCCCTCGCTCTCCACTCTCCGGTCCCCCTCGCTCTGCACTTTCCGGTCCCCCTCGCTCTCCGGTCCCCCTCGCTTTGCACTCTCCTGTCCCCCTCGTTCTACGCTCTCCGGTCCCCCTCGCTCTGCGCTCTCCGGTCCCCCTCGCTCTCCTGTCCCCCTCGCTCTGCGCTCTCCTCTCCCCCTCGCTCTGCACTCTCCTGTCCCCCTCGCTCTGCGCTCTCCTGTCCCCCTCGCTCGCGTTCTCCTGTCCCCCTCGCTCTGCGCTCTCCTCTCCCCCTCGCTCGCGCTCTCCTGTCCCCCTCGCTCTGCGCTCTCCTGTCCCCCTCGCTCTGCGCTCTCCTGTCCCCCTCGCTCTGCGCTCTCCTGTCCCCCTCGCTCTGCGCTCTCCTGTCCCCCTCGCTCGCGCTCTCCTGTGCCCCTCGCTCTGCGCTCTCCTGTCCCGCTCGCTCTGCGCTCTCCTGTCCCCCTCGCTCGCGCTCTCCTGTCCCCCTCGCTCTGCGCTCTCCTGTCCCCCTCGGTCTGCGCTCTCCTGTCCCCCTCGCTCACGCTCTCCTGTCCCCCTCGCTCTGCGCTCTCCTGTCCCCCTCGCTCTGCGCTCTCCTGTCCCCCTCGCTCTGCGCTCTCCTGTCCCGCTCGCTCTGCGCTCTCCTGTCCCCCTCGCTCTGCGCTCTCCTGTCCCCCTCGCTCTGCGCTCTCCTGTCCCGCTCGCTCTGCGCTCTCCTGTCCCGCTCGCTCTGCGCTCCCCTCTCCCCCTCGCTCTGCGCTCTCCTGTCCCCCTCGCTCTGCGCTCTCCTGTCCCCCTCGCTCTGCGCTCTCCGGTCCCCCTCGCTCTCCTGTCCCCCTCGTTCTGTGCTCTCCTGTCCCCCTCGCTCTGCGCTCTCCTCTCCCCCTCGTTCTGCGCTCTCCTTTCCTCCTCGCTCTGCGCTCTCCTCTCCCTCTCGTTCTGCGCTCTCCTGTCCTCCTCGCACTGCGCTCTCCTGTCCCTCTCATTCTGCGCTCTCCGGTCCCCCTCGCTCTGCGCTCTCCTGTCCCCCTCATTCTGCGCTCTCCCGTCCCCCTCGCTCTCCACTCTCCGGTCCCCCTCGCTCTGCGCTTTCCGGTCCCCCTCGCTCTGCGCTTTCCAGTCCCCCTCGCTCTCCGGTCCCCCTCTCTCTGCACTCTCCTGTCCCCCTCGCTCTCCACTCTCTGGTCCCCCTCGCTCTGCGCTTTCCAGTCCCCCTCGCTCTGCGCTTACCGGTCCCCCTCGCTCTCCGGTCCCCCTCACTCTGCACTCTCCTGTCCCCCTCGCTCTCCACTCTCTGGTCCCCCTCGCTCTGCGCTTTCCAGTCCCCCTCGCTCTCCGGTCCCCCTCTCTCTGCACTCTCCTGTCCCCCTCGCTCTCCACTCTCTGGTCCCCCTCGCTCTGCGCTTTCCAGTCCCCCTCGCTCTGCGCTTACCGGTCCCCCTCGCTCTCCGGTCCCCCTCACTCTGCACTCTCCTGTCCCCCTCGCTCTCCACTCTCTGGTCCCCCTCGCTCTGCGCTTTCCGGTCCCCCTCGCTCTGCGCGTTCCGGTCCCCCTCGCTCTCCGGTCCCCCTCGCTCTCCACTCTCTGGTCCCCCTCGTTCTACGCTCTCCGGTCCCCCTCGCTCTGCGCTCTCCGGTCCCCCTCGCTCTCCTCTCCCCCTCGCTCTGCACTCTCCTGTCCCCCTCTGCCTGGGGTCTCCAGTCTTTCTCGCTCTGCGTTCTCCTGTCCCGCTCTCTCTGCGCTCTCCTGTCCCCCTCGCTCTGCGCTCTCCTGTCCCCCTCGCTCTGCGCTCTCCTGTCCCCCTCGTTCTGCGCTCTCCTGTCCCCCTCGCTCGCGCTCTCCTGTCCCCCTCGCTCTGCGCTCTCCTGTCCCGCTTGCTCTGCGCTCTCCTGTCCCCCTCGCTCTGCGCTCTCCTCTCCCCCTCACTCTGCGCTCTCCTGTCCCCCTCGCTCTGCGCTCTCCCGTCCCCCTCGCACTGCGCTCTCTTGTCCCCCTCGCTCTGCGCTCTCCTGTCCCCCTCGCTCTGGCCTCTCCTGTCCCCCTCGCTCTTCGCTCTCCTGTCCCCCTCGCTCTACGCTCTCCTCTCCCCCTCGCTCTTCACTCTCCTGTCCCCCTCGCTCTGCGCTCTCCTGTCCTCCTCGCTCTCCCGTCCCCCTCGCTCTGCGCTCTCCTGTCCCCCTCGCTCTGCGTTCTCCTGTCCCCCTCGCTCTGCGCTCTCCTCTCCCCCTGGCTCTTCGCTCTCCTGTCCCCCTCGCTCTGCGCTCTCCTGTCCTCCTCGCTCTCCTGTCCCCCTCACTCTGCGCTCTCCCGTCCCCCTCGCTCTGCTCTCTCCTGTCCCCCTCGCCCTGCGCTCTCCTGTCCCCCTCGCTATTCGCTCTCCTGTCCCCCTCGCTCTGCGCTCTCCTGTCCCGCTCGCTCTGCGCTCTCCTCTCCCCCTCGCTCTGCGCTCTCCTGTCCCCCTCGCTCTGCGCTCTCCTCTCCCCCTCGCTCTGCGCTCTACTGTCCCCCTCGCTCTGCGCTCTCCTCTCCCCCTCGCTCTGCGCTCTCCTGTCCCGCTCGCTCTGCGCTCTCCTCTCCCCCTCGCTCTGCGCTCTCATGTCCTCCTCACTCTGCGCTCTCCTGTCCCCCTCGCTCTGCGCTCTCCTCTCCCCCTTGCTCTGCGCTATCCTGTCCTCCTCGCTCTGCGCTCTCCTCTACCCCTCGCTCTGCGCTCTCCTGTCCCCCTCGCTCTGCGCTCTCCTCTCCCCCTCGCTCTGCGCCCTCCTGTCCCCCTCGCTCTGCGCTCTCCTGTCCCCCTCGCTCTGCGCTCTCCTCTCCCCCTTGCCCTGCGCTCTCCCGTCCCCCTCGCTCTGCGCTCTCCTGTCCCCCTCGCTCTGCGCTCTCCTGTCCCCCTCGCTCTCCAGTCCCCCTCGCTCTGCGCTCTCCTGTCCCCCTCGCTCTGCGCTCTCCTCTCCCCCTCGCCCTGCGCTCTCCCGTCCCCCTCGCTCTGCGCTCTCCTGTCCCCCTCACTCTGCGCTCTCCTGTCCCCCTCGCTCTCCCGTCCCCCTCACTCTGCGCTCTCCTGTCCCCCTCGTTCTGCACTCTCCTGTCCCCCTCGGTCTCCAGTCCCCCTCGCTCTGCGCTCCCCTGTCCCCCTCGCTCTCCTGTCCCCCTCGCTCTCCAGTCCCCCTCGCTCTGCGCTCTCCTGTCCCCCTCGCTCTGCGCTCTCCTGTCCCCCTCGCTCTCCAGTCCCCCTCGCTCTGCGCTCCCCTGTCCCCCTCGCTCTCCTGTCCCCCTCGCTCTCCAGTCCCCCTCGCTCTGCGCTCTCCTGTCCCCCTCGTTCTCCTGTCCCCCTCGCTCTGCGCTCTCCTGTCCCGCTCGCTCTGCGCTGTCCTGTCCCGCCCGCTCTGCTCTCTCCTGTCCCCCTCGCTCTGCGCTATCCGGACCCCCTCGCTCTGCGCTCTCCTCTCCCCCTCGCTTTGCGCTCTCCTCTCCCCCTCGCTCTGCGCTCTCCTGTCCTCCTCGCTCTGCGCTGTCCTGTCCTCCTCGCTCTGCGCTCTCCCGTCCCCCTCGCTCTGCGCTCTCCCGTCCGCCTCGCTCGCGCTCTCCTCTCCCCCTCGCTCTGCGCTCTCCTGTCCCCCTTGCTCTGCGCTCTCCTGTCCTCCTCGCTCTGCGCTCTCCGGTCCCCCTCGCTCTGCGCTCTCCTGTCCCCCTCGCTCTGCGCTCTCCTGTCCCCCTCGCTCTGCGCTCTCCTGTCCCGCTCGCTCTGCGCTCTCCTGTCCCCCTCGCTCTGCGCTCTCCTGTCCCCCTCGCTCTGCGCTCTCCTCTCCCCCTCGCTCTGCGCTCTCCTGTCCCGCTCGCTCTGCGCTCTCCTGTCCCCCTCGCTCTGCGCTCTCCTGTCCCCCACGCTCTGCGCTCTCCTGTCCCCCACGCTCTGCGCTCTCCTGTCCCCCTCGCTCTGCGCTCTCCTGTCCCCCTCGCTCTGCGCTCTCCTGTCCCCCTCGCTCTGCGCTCTCCTCTCCCCCTCGCTCTGCGCTCTCCTGTCCCGCTCGCTCTGCGCTCTCCTGTCCCCCGCGCTCTGCGCTCTCCTCTCCCCCTCGCTCTGCGCTCTACTGTCCCCCTCGCTCTGCGCTCTCCTGTCCCCCTCGCTCTGCGCTCTCCTGTCCCCCTCGCCCTGCACTCTCCTGTCCCCCTCGCTCTGCGCTCTCCTGTCCCCCTCGCTCTGCGCTCTCCTCTCCCCCTCACTCTGCGCTCTCATGTCCTCCTCACTCTGCGCTCTCCTGTCCCCCGCACTCTGCGCTCTCCTCTCCCCCTCGCTCTGCGCTATCCTGTCCTCCTCGCTCTGCGCTCTCCTCTCCCCCTCGCTCTGCGCTCTCCTCTCCCCCTCGCCCTGCGCTCTCCTGTCCCCCTCGCTCTGCGCTCTCCTGTCCCCCTCGCTCTGCGCTCTCCTCTCCCCCTCGCCCTGCGCTCTCCTGTCCCCCTCGCTCTCCTGTCCCCCTCGCTCTGCGCTCTCCTGTCCCCCTCGCTCTCCATTCCCCCTCGCTCTGCGCTCTCCTGTCCCCCTCGTTCTGCACTCTCCTGTCCCCCTCGCTCTGCGCTCTCCTGTCCCCCTCGCTCTGCGCTCTCCTGTCCCCCTCGCTCTCCAGTCCCCCTCGCTCTGCGCTCCCCTGTCCCCCTCGCTCTCCTGTCCCCCTCGCTCTCCAGTCCCCCTCGCTCTGCGCTCTCCTGTCCCCCTCGCTCTCCTGTCCCCCTCGCTCTGCGCTCTCCTGTCCCCCTCGCTCTGCGCTCTCCTGTCCCCCTCGCTCTCCTCTCCCCCTCGCTCTGCGCTCTCCTGTCCCCCTCGCTCTCCTGTCCCCCTCGCTCTGCGCTCTCCTGTCCCCCTCGCTCTGCGCTATCCGGACACCCTCGCTCTGCGCTCTCCTCTCCCCCTCGCTCTGCGCTCTCCTCTCCCCCTCGCTCTGCGCTCTCCTCTCCCCCTCGCTCTGCGCTCTCCTCTCCCCCTCGCTCTGCGCTCTCCTGTCCCCCTCGCTCTGCGCTCTCCTGTCCTCCTCGCTCTGCGCACACCTGTCCCCCTCGCTCTGCGCTCTCCTGTCCTCCTCGCTCTGCGCTCTCCTCTCCCCCTCGCTCTGCGCTCTACTGTCCCCCTCGCTCTGCGCTCTACTGTCCCCCTCGCTCTGCGCACAGCTGTCCCCCTCGCTCTGCGCTCTCCTCTCCCCCTAGCTCTGCGCTCTCCTGTCCTCCTCGCTCTGCGCTCTCCTGTCCCCCTCGCTCTGCGCTCTCGCATCCCCCTCGCTCGGCGCTCTCCTGTCCCCCTCGTTCTCCTGTCCCCCTCGCTCTGCGCTCTCCTGTCCCCCTCGCTCTGCGCTCTCCTGTCCCCCTCGCTCTCCTGTCCCTCTCGCTCTGCGCTCTCTTGTCCCCCTCGCTCTCCTGTCCCCCTCGCTCTGCGCTCTCCTGTCCCCCTCGCTCTGCGCTATCCGGACCCCCTCGCTCTGCGCTCTCCTCTCCGCCTCGCTCTGCACTCTCCTGTCCTCCTCGCTCTGCGCACACCTGTCCCCCTCGCTCTGCGCTCTCCTGTCCTCCTCGCTCTGCGCTCTCCTCTCCCCCTCGCTCTGCGCTCTCCTGTCCCCGTCGCTAGGCGCTCTCCTGTCCCCCTCGCTCTCCTGTCCCCCTCGCTCTGCACTCTCCTGTCCTCCTCGCTCTGCGCACACCTGTCCCCCTCGCTCTGCGCTCTCCTGTCCTCCTCGCTCTGCGCTCTCCTCTCCCCCTCGCTCTGCGCTCTACTGTCCCCCTCGCTCTGCGCTCTACTGTCCCCCTCGCTCTGCGCACACCTGTCCCCCTCGCTCTGCGCTCTCCTCTCCCCCTCGCTCTGCGCTCTCCCGTCCCCCTCGCTCGCGCTCTCCTCTCCCCCTCGCTCTGCGCTCTCCTGTCCCCCTCGCTCTGCGCTCTCCTGTCCTCCTCGCTCTGCGCTCTCCGGTCCCCCTCGCTCTGCGCTCTCCTGTCCCCCTCGCTCTGCGCTCTCCTGTCCTCCTCACTCTGCGCTATCCTGTCCCCCTCGCTCTGCGCTCTCCTGTCCTCCTCGCTCTGCGCTCTCCGGTCCCTCTCGCTCTGCGCTCTCCTGTCCCCCTCGCTCTGCGCTCTCCTGTCCCCCTCGCTCTCCTCTCCCCCTCGCTCTGCGCTCTCCTGTCCCGCTCGCTCTGCGCTCTCCTGTCCCCCTCGCTCTGCGCTCTCCTGTCCCCCTCGCTCTGCGCTCTCCTGTCCCCCTCGCTCTGCGCTCTCCTGTCCCCATCGCTCTGCGCTCTCCTGTCCCCCTCGCTCTGCGCTCTCCTGTCCCCCTCGCTCTGCGCTCTCCTCTCCCCCTCGCTCTGCGCTATCCTGTCCCCCTCGCTCTGCGCTCTCCTGTCCCCCTCGCTCTGCGCTCTCCTGTCCTCCTCGCTCTGCGCTCTCCTGTCCCCCTCCCTCTGTGCTCTCCTGTCCTCCTCGCTCTGCGCTCTCCTGTCCCCCTCGCTCTGCGCTCTCCTGTCCCCCTCGCTCTGCGCTCTCCTGTCCCCCTCGCTCTGCGCTCTCCTGTCCCCCTCGCTCTGCGCTATCCGGACACCCTCGCTCTGCGCTCTCCTCTCCCCCTCGCTCTGCGCTCTCCTCTCCCCCTCGCTCTGCGCTCTCCTCTCCCCCTCGCTCTGCGCTCTCCTCTCCCCCTCGCTCTGCGCTCTCCTGTCCCCCTCGCTCTGCGCTCTCCTGTCCTCCTCGCTCTGCGCACACCTGTCCCCCTCGCTCTGCGCTCTCCTGTCCTCCTCGCTCTGCGCTCTCCTCTCCCCCTCGCTCTGCGCTCTACTGTCCCCCTCGCTCTGCGCTCTACTGTCCCCCTCGCTCTGCGCACAGCTGTCCCCCTCGCTCTGCGCTCTCCTCTCCCCCTAGCTCTGCGCTCTCCTGTCCTCCTCGCTCTGCGCTCTCCTGTCCCCCTCGCTCTGCGCTCTCGCATCCCGCTCGCTCGGCGCTCTCCTGTCCCCCTCGTTCTCCTGTCCCCCTCGCTCTGCGCTCTCCTGTCCCCCTCGCTCTGCGCTCTCCTGTCCCCCTCGCTCTCCTGTCCCCCTCGCTCTGCGCTCTCTTGTCCCCCTCGCTCTCCTGGCCCCCTCGCTCTGCGCTCTCCTGTCCCCCTCGCTCTGCGCTATCCGGACCCCCTCGCTCTGCGCTCTCCTCTCCCCCTCGCTCTGCACTCTCCTGTCCTCCTCGCTCTGCGCACACCTGTCCCCCTCGCTCTGCGCTCTCCTGTCCTCCTCGCTCTGCGCTCTCCTCTCCCCCTCGCTCTGCGCTCTCCTGTCCCCGTCGCTCTGCGCTCTCCTGTCCCCCTCGCTCTCCTGTCCCCCTCGCTCTGCACTCTCCTGTCCTCCTCGCTCTGCGCACACCTGTCCCCCTCGCTCTGCGCTCTCCTGTCCTCCTCGCTCTGCGCTCTCCTCTCCCCCTCGCTCTGCGCTCTACTGTCCCCCTCGCTCTGCGCTCTACTGTCCCCCTCGCTCTGCGCACACCTGTCCCCCTCGCTCTGCGCTCTCCTCTCCCCCTCGCTCTGCGCTCTCCCGTCCCCCTCGCTCGCGCTCTCCTCTCCCCCTCGCTCTGCGCTCTCCTGTCCCCCTCGCTCTGCGCTCTCCTGTCCTCCTCGCTCTGCGCTCTCCGGTCCCCCTCGCTCTGCGCTCTCCTGTCCCCCTCGCTCTGCGCTCTCCTGTCCTCCTCGCTCTGCGCTATCCTGTCCCCCTCGCTCTGCGCTCTCCTGTCCTCCTCGCTCTGCGCTCTCCGGTCCCTCTCGCTCTGCGCTCTCCTGTCCCCCTCGCTCTGCGCTCTCCTGTCCCCCTCGCTCTCCTCTCCCCCTCGCTCTGCGCTCTCCTGTCCCGCTCGCTCTGCGCTCTCCTGTCCCCCTCGCTCTGCGCTCTCCTGTCCCCCTCGCTCTGCGCTCTCCTGTCCCCCTCGCTCTGCGCTCTCCTGTCCCCATCGCTCTGCGCTCTCCTGTCCCCCTCGCTCTGCGCTCTCCTGTCCCCCTCGCTCTGCGCTCTCCTCTCCCCCTCGCTCTGCGCTATCCTGTCCCCCTCGCTCTGCGCTCTCCTGTCCCCCTCGCTCTGCGCTCTCCTGTCCCCCTCGCTCTGCGCTCTCCTGTCCCCCTCGCTCTGCGCTCTCCTGTCCCCCTCGCTCTGCGCTCTCCTGTCCCCCTCGCTCTGCGCTCTCCTGTCCCCCTCGCTCTGCGCTCTCCTGTCCCCCTCGCTCTGCGCTCTCCTGTCCCCGTCGCACTCCTGTCCCCCTCGCTCTGCGCTCTCCTGTCCCCCTCGCTCTGCGCTCTCCCGTCCCCCTCGCTCGCGCTCTCCTCTCCTCCTCGCTCTGCGCTCTCCTGTCCCCCTCGCTCTGCGCTCTCCTCTCCCCCTCGCTCTGCGCTATCCTGTCCCCCTCGCTCTGCGCTCTCCTGTCCCCCTCGCTCTGCGCTCTCCTGTCCCCCTCGCTCTGCGCTCTCCTCTCCCCCTCGCTCTGCGCTCTCCTGTCCTCCTCGCTCTGCACTCTCCTGTCCTCCTCGCTCTGCGCTCTCCTGTCCCCCTCGCTCTGCGCTCTCCTGTCCCCCTCGCTCTGCGCTCTCCTGTCCCCCTCGCTCTGCGCTCTCCTGTCCCCCTCGCTCTGCGCTCTCCTGTCCTCCTCGCTCTGCGCTCTCCTGTCCCCCTCGCTCTGCGCTCTCCTGTCCCCATCGCTCTGCGCTCTCCTGTCCCCCTCGCTCTGCGCTCTCCTTTCCCCCTCGGTCTGCGCTCTCCTGTCCTCCTCGCTCTGCGCTCTCCTGTCCTCCTCGCTCTGCGCTCTCCTGTCCCCCTCGCTCTGTGCTCTCCTGTCCTCCTCGCTCTGCGCTCTCCTGTCCCCCTCGCTCTGCGCTCTCCTGTCCCCCTCGCTCTGCGCTCTCCTGTCCCCCTCGCTCTGCGCTCTCCTCTCCCCCTCGCTCTGCGCTCTCCTGTCCCCGTCGCTCTGCACTGTCCTGTCCCCCTCGCTCTGCGCTCTCCTGTCCTCCTCGCTCTGCGCTCTCCTTTCCTCGTCGCTCTGCGCTCTCCTCTCCCCCTCGCTCTGTGCTCTCCTCTCCCCCTCGCTCTGCGCTCTCCTGTCCTCCTCGCTCTGCGCTCTCCTGTCCTCCTCTCTCTGCGCTCTCCTCTCCCCCTCGCTCTGCGCTTTCCGGTCCCCCTCGCTCTGCGCTCTCCTGTCCCCCTCACTCGCGCTCTCCTGTCCCCCTCGCTCTGCGCTCTCCTGTCCCCCTCGCTCTGCGCTCTCCTCTCCCCCTCGTTCTGCGCTCTCCTTTCCTCCTCGCTCTGCGCTCTCCTCTCCCTCTCGTTCTGCGCTCTCCTGTCCTCCTCGCACTGCGCTCTCCTGTCCCCCTCGCTCTGCGCTCTCCTGTCCCCCTCGCTCTGCGCTCTCCTGTCCTCCTCGCTCTGCGCTCTCCTGTCCCCCTCGCTCTGCGCTCTCCTGTCCCCCTCGCTCTGCGCTCTCCTGTCCCCCTCGCTCTGCGCTCTCCTTTCCCCCTCGGTCTGCGCTCTCCTGTCCTCCTCGCTCTGCGCTCTCCTGTCCTCCTCGCTCTGCGCTCTCCTGTCCCCCTCCCTCTGTGCTCTCCTGCCCTCCTCGCTCTGCGCTCTCCTGTCCCCCTCGCTCTGCGCTCTCCTGTCCCCCTCGCTCTGCGCTCTCCTGTCCCCCTCGCTCTGCGCTCTCCTCTCCCCCTCGCTCTGCGCTCTCCTGTCCCCGTCGCTCTGCACTGTCCTGTCCCCCTCGCTCTGCGCTCTCCTGTCCTCCTCGCTCTGCGCTCTCCTTTCCTCGTCGCTCTGCGCTCTCCTCTCCCCCTCGCTCTGTGCTCTCCTCTCCCCCTCGCTCTGCGCTCTCCTGTCCTCCTCGCTCTGCGCTCTCCTGTCCTCCTCTCTCTGCGCTCTCCTCTCCCCCTCGCTCTGCGCTTTCCGGTCCCCCTCGCTCTGCGCTCTCCTGTCCCCCTCACTCGCGCTCTCCTGTCCCCCTCGCTCTGCGCTCTCCTGTCCCCCTCGCTCTGCGCTCTCCTCTCCCCCTCGTTCTGCGCTCTCCTTTCCTCCTCGCTCTGCGCTCTCCTCTCCCTCTCGTTCTGCGCTCTCCTGTCCTCCTCGCACTGCGCTCTCCTGTCCCCCTCGCTCTGCGCTCTCCTGTCCCCCTCGCTCTGCGCTCTCCTGTCCTCCTCGCTCTGCGCTCTCCTGTCCCCCTCGCTCTACGCTCTCCTCTCCCCCTCGCTCTTCACTCTCCTGTCCCCCTCGCTCTGCGCTCTCCTGTCCTCCTCGCTCTCCCGTCCCCATCGCTCTGCGCTCTCCTGTCCCCCTCGCTCTGCGTTCTCCTGTCCCCCTCGCTCTGCGCTCTCCTCTCCCCCTGGCTCTTCGCTCTCCTGTCCCCCTCGCTCTGCGCTCTCCTGTCCTCCTCGCTCTCCTGTCCCCCTCACTCTGCGCTCTCCCGTCCCCCTCGCTCTGCTCTCTCCTGTCCCCCTCGCCCTGCGCTCTCCTGTCCCCCTCGCTATTCGCTCTCCTGTCCCCCTCGCTCTGCGCTCTCCTGTCCCGCTCGCTCTGCGCTCTCCTCTCCCCCTCGCTCTGCGCTCTCCTGTCCCCCTCGCTCTGCGCTCTCCTCTCCCCCTCGCTCTGCGCTCTACTGTCCCCCTCGCTCTGCGCTCTCCTCTCCCCCTCGCTCTGCGCTCTCCTGTCCCGCTCGCTCTGCGCTCTCCTCTCCCCCTCGCTCTGCGCTCTCATGTCCTCCTCACTCTGCGCTCTCCTGTCCCCCTCGCTCTGCGCTCTCCTCTCCCCCTTGCTCTGCGCTATCCTGTCCTCCTCGCTCTGCGCTCTCCTCTCCCCCTCGCTCTGCGCTCTCCTGTCCCCCTCGCTCTGCGCTCTCCTCTCCCCCTCGCTCTGCGCCCTCCTGTCCCCCTCGCTCTGCGCTCTGCTGTCCCCCTCGCTCTGCGCTCTCCTCTCCCCCTCGCCCTGCGCTCTCCCGTCCCCCTCGCTCTGCGCTCTCCTGTCCCCCTCGCTCTGCGCTCTCCTGTCCCCCTCGCTCTCCAGTCCCCCTCGCTCTGCGCTCTCCTGTCCCCCTCGCTCTGCGCTCTCCTCTCCCCCTCGCCCTGCGCTCTCCCGTCCCCCTCGCTCTGCGCTCTCCTGTCCCCCTCACTCTGCGCTCTCCTGTCCCCCTCGCTCTCCCGTCCCCCTCGCTCTGCGCTCTCCTGTCCCCCTCGTTCTGCACTCTCCTGTCCCCCTCGGTCTCCAGTCCCCCTCGCTCTGCGCTCCCCTGTCCCCCTCGCTCTCCTGTCCCCCTCGCTCTCCAGTCCCCCTCGCTCTGCGCTCTCCTGTCCCCCTCGCTCTGCGCTCTCCTGTCCCCCTCGCTCTCCAGTCCCCCTCGCTCTGCGCTCCCCTGTCCCCCTCGCTCTCCTGTCCCCCTCGCTCTCCAGTCCCCCTCGCTCTGCGCTCTCCTGTCCCCCTCGCTCTGCGCTCTCCTGTCCCCCTCGCTCTCCAGTCCCCCTCGCTCTGCGCTCCCCTGTCCCCCTCGCTCTCCTGTCCCCCTCGCTCTCCAGTCCCCCTCGCTCTGCGCTCTCCTGTCCCCCTCGTTCTCCTGTCCCCCTCGCTCTGCGCTCTCCTGTCCCGCTCGCTCTGCGCTGTCCTGTCCCGCCCGCTCTGCTCTCTCCTGCCCCCCTCGCTCTGCGCTATCCGGACCCCCTCGCTCTGCGCTCTCCTCTCCCCCTCGCTTTGCGCTCTCCTCTCCCCCTCGCTCTGCGCTCTCCTGTCCTCCTCGCTCTGCGCTGTCCTGTCCTCCTCGCTCTGCGCTCTCCCGTCCCCCTCGCTCTGCGCTCTCCCGTCCGCCTCGCTCGCGCTCTCCTCTCCCCCTCGCTCTGCGCTCTCCTGTCCCCCTCGCTCTGCGCTCTCCTCTCCCCCTCGCTCTGCGCTCTCCTGTCCCCCACGCTCTGCGCTCTCCTGTCCCCCACGCTCTGCGCTCTCCTGTCCCCCTCGCTCTGCGCTCTCCTGTCCCCCTCGCTCTGCGCTCTCCTGTCCCCCTCGCTCTGCGCTCTCCTCTCCCCCTCGCTCTGCGCTCTCCTGTCCCGCTCGCTCTGCGCTCTCCTGTCCCCCGCGCTCTGCGCTCTCCTCTCCCCCTCGCTCTGCGCTCTACTGTCCCCCTCGCTCTGCGCTCTCCTGTCCCCCTCGCTCTGCGCTCTCCTGTCCCCCTCGCCCTGCACTCTCCTGTCCCCCTCGCTCTGCGCTCTCCTGTCCCCCTCGCTCTGCGCTCTCCTCTCCCCCTCACTCTGCACTCTCATGTCCTCCTCACTCTGCGCTCTCCTGTCCCCCGCACTCTGCGCTCTCCTCTCCCCCTCGCTCTGCGCTATCCTGTCCTCCTCGCTCTGCGCTCTCCTCTCCCCCTCGCTCTGCGCTCTCCTCTCCCCCTCGCCCTGCGCTCTCCTGTCCCCCTCGCTCTGCGCTCTCCTGTCCCCCTCGCTCTGCGCTCTCCTCTCCCCCTCGCCCTGCGCTCTCCTGTCCCCCTCGCTCTCCTGTCCCCCTCGCTCTGCGCTCTCCTGTCCCCCTCGCTCTCCATTCCCCCTCGCTCTGCGCTCTCCTGTCCCCCTCGTTCTGCACTCTCCTGTCCCCCTCCCTCTGCGCTCTCCTGTCCCCCTCGCTCTGCGCTCTCCTGTCCCCCTCGCTCTCCAGTCCCCCTCGCTCTGCGCTCCCCTGTCCCCCTCGCTCTCCTGTCCCCCTCGCTCTCCAGTCCCCCTCGCTCTGCGCTCTCCTGTCCCCCTCGCTCTCCTGTCCCCCTCGCTCTGCGCTCTCCTGTCCCCCTCGCTCTGCGCTCTCCTGTCCCCCTCGCTCTCCTCTCCCCCTCGCTCTGCGCTCTCCTGTCCCCCTCGCTCTCCTGTCCCCCTCGCTCTGCGCTCTCCTGTCCCCCTCGCTCTGCGCTATCCGGACACCCTCGCTCTGCGCTCTCCTCTCCCCCTCGCTCTGCGCTCTCCTCTCCCCCTCGCTCTGCGCTCTCCTCTCCCCCTCGCTCTGCGCTCTCCTCTCCCCCTCGCTCTGCGCTCTCCTGTCCCCCTCGCTCTGCGCTCTCCTGTCCTCCTCGCTCTGCGCACACCTGTCCCCCTCGCTCTGCGCTCTCCTGTCCTCCTCGCTCTGCGCTCTCCTCTCCCCCTCGCTCTGCGCTCTACTGTCCCCCTCGCTCTGCGCTCTACTGTCCCCCTCGCTCTGCGCACAGCTGTCCCCCTCGCTCTGCGCTCTCCTCTCCCCCTAGCTCTGCGCTCTCCTGTCCTCCTCGCTCTGCGCTCTCCTGTCCCCCTCGCTCTGCGCTCTCGCATCCCCCTCGCTCTGCGCTCTCCTGTCCCCCTCGCTGTCCTGTCCCCCTCGCTCTGCGCTCTCCTGTCCCCCTCGCTCTGCGCTCTCCTGTCCCCCTCGCTCTCCTGTCCCCCTCGCTCTGCGCTCTCTTGTCCCCCTCGCTCTCCTGTCCCCCTCGCTCTGCGCTCTCCTGTCCCCCTCGCTCTGCGCTATCCGGACCCCCTCGCTCTGCGCTCTCCTCTCCCCCTCGCTCTGCACTCTCCTGTCCTCCTCGCTCTGCGCACACCTGTCCCCCTCGCTCTGCGCTCTCCTGTCCTCCTCGCTCTGCGCTCTCCTCTCCCCCTCGCTCTGCGCTCTCCTGTCCCCGTCGCTCTGCGCTCTCCTGTCCACCCTCGCTCTCCTGTCCCCCTCGCTCTGCACTCTCCTGTCCTCCTCGCTCTGCGCACACCTGTCCCCCTCGCTCTGCGCTCTCCTGTCCTCCTCGCTCTGCGCTCTCCTCTCCCCCTCGCTCTGCGCTCTACTGTCCCCCTCGCTCTGCGCTCTACTGTCCCCCTCGCTCTGCGCACACCTGTCCCCCTCGGTCTGCGCTCTCCCGTCCCCCTCGCTCGCGCTCTCCTCTCCCCCTCGCTCTGCGCTCTCCTGTCCCCCTCGCTCTGCGCTCTCCTGTCCTCCTCGCTCTGCGCTCTCCGGTCCCCCTCGTTCTGCGCTCTCCTGTCCCCCTCGCTCTGCGCTCTCCTGTCCTCCTCGCTCTGCGCTATCCTGTCCCCCTCGCTCTGCGCTCTCCTGTCCTCCTCGCTCTGCGCTCTCCGGTCCCTCTCGCTCTGCGCTCTCCTGCCCCCCTCGCTCTGCGCTCTCCTGTCCCCCTCGCTCTCCTCTCCCCCTCGCTCTGCGCTCTCCTGTCCCGCTCGCTCTGCGCTCTCCTGTCCCCCTCGCTCTGCGCTCTCCTGTCCCCCTCGCTCTGCGCTCTCCTGTCCCCCTCGCTCTGCGCTCTCCTGTCCCCATCGCTCTGCGCTCTCCTGTCCCCCTTGCTCTGCGCTCTCCTGTCCCCCTCGCTCTGCGCTCTCCTCTCCCCCTCGCTCTGCGCTATCCTGTCCCCCTCGCTCTGCGCTCTCCTGTCCCCCTCGCTCTGCGCTCTCCTGTCCCCCTCGCTCTGCGCTCTCCTGTCCCCCTCGCTCTGCGCTCTCCTGTCCCCCTCGCTCTGCGCTCTCCTGTCCCCCTCGCTCTGCGCTCTCCTGTCCCCCTCGCTCTGCGCTCTCCTCTCCCCCTCGCTCTGCGCTCTCCTGTCCCCGTCGCACTCCTGTCCCCCTCGCTCTGCGCTCTCCTGTCCCCCTCGCTCTGCGCTCTCCCGTCCCCCTCGCTCGCGCTCTCCTCTCCTCCTCGCTCTGCGCTCTCCTGTCCCCCTCGCTCTGCGCTCTCCTCTCCCCCTCGCTCTGCGCTATCCTGTCCCCCTCGCTCTGCGCTCTCCTGTCCCCCTCGCTCTGCGCTCTCCTGTCCCCCTCGCTCTGCGCTCTCCTCTCCCCCTCGCTCTGCGCTCTCCTGTCCTCCTCGCTCTGCACTCTCCTGTCCTCCTCGCTCTGCGCTCTCCTGTCCCCCTCGCTCTGCGCTCTCCTGTCCCCCTCGCTCTGCGCTCTCCTGTCCCCCTCGCTCTGCGCTCTCCTGTCCTCCTCGCTCTGCGCTCTCCTGTCCCCCTCGCTCTGCGCTCTCCTGTCCCCCTCGCTCTGCGCTCTCCTGTCCTCCTCGCTCTGCGCTCTCCTGTCCCCCTCGCTCTACGCTCTCCTCTCCCCCTCGCTCTTCACTCTCCTGTCCCCCTCGCTCTGCGCTCTCCTGTCCTCCTCGCTCTCCCGTCCCCATCGCTCTGCGCTCTCCTGTCCCCCTCGCTCTGCGCTCTCCTGTCCCCCTCGCTCTGCGCTCTCCTCTCCCCCTCGCTCTGCGCTCTCCTGTCCTCCTCGCTCTGCACTCTCCTGTCCTCCTCGCTCTGCGCTCTCCTGTCCCCCTCGCTCTGCGCTCTCCTGTCCCCCTCGCTCTGCGCTCTCCTGTCCCCCTCGCTCTGCGCTCTCCTGTCCCCCTCGCTCAGCGCTCTCCTGTCCTCCTCGCTCTGCGCTCTCCTGTCCCCCTCGCTCTGCGCTCTCCTGTCCCCCTCGCTCTGCGCTCTCCTGTCCCCCTCGCTCTGCGCTCTCCTTTCCCCCTCGGTCTGCGCTCTCCTGTCCTCCTCGCTCTGCGCTCTCCTGTCCTCCTCGCTCTGCGCTCTCCTGTCCCCCTCGCTCTGTGCTCTCCTGTCCTCCTCGCTCTGCGCTCTCCTGTCCCCCTCGCTCTGCGCTCTCCTGTCCCCCTCGCTCTGCGCTCTCCTGTCCCCCTCGCTCTGCGCTCTCCTCTCCCCCTCGCTCTGCGCTCTCCTGTCCCCGTCGCTCTGCACTGTCCTGTCCCCCTCGCTCTGCGCTCTCCTGTCCTCCTCGCTCTGCGCTCTCCTTTCCTCGTCGCTCTGCGCTCTCCTCTCCCCCTCGCTCTGTGCTCTCCTCTCCCCCTCGCTCTGCGCTCTCCTGTCCTCCTCGCTCTGCGCTCTCCTGTCCTCCTCTCTCTGCGCTCTCCTCTCCCCCTCGCTCTGCGCTTTCCGGTCCCCCTCGCTCTGCGCTCTCCTGTCCCCCTCACTCGCGCTCTCCTGTCCCCCTCGCTCTGCGCTCTCCTGTCCCCCTCGCTCTGCGCTCTCCTCTCCCCCTCGTTCTGCGCTCTCCTTTCCTCCTCGCTCTGCGCTCTCCTCTCCCTCTCGTTCTGCGCTCTCCTGTCCCCCTCGCTCTGCGCTCTCCTGTCCCCCTCGCTCTGCGCTCTCCTGTCCCCCTCGCTCTGCGCTCTCCTTTCCCCCTCGGTCTGCGCTCTCCTGTCCTCCTCGCTCTGCGCTCTCCTGTCCTCCTCGCTCTGCGCTCTCCTGTCCCCTCGCTCTGTGCTCTCCTGTCCTCCTCGCTCTGCGCTCTCCTGTCCCCCTCGCTCTGCGCTCTCCTGTCCCCCTCGCTCTGCGCTCTCCTCTCCCCCTCGCTCTGCGCTCTCCTCTCCCCCTCGCTCTGCGCTCTCCTGTCCCCGTCGCTCTGCACTGTCCTGTCCCCCTCGCTCTGCGCTCTCCTGTCCTCCTCGCTCTGCGCTCTCCTTTCCTCGTCGCTCTGCGCTCTCCTCTCCCCCTCGCTCTGTGCTCTCCTCTCCCCCTCGCTCTGCGCTCTCCTGTCCTCCTCGCTCTGCGCTCTCCTGTCCTCCTCTCTCTGCGCTCTCCTCTCCCCCTCGCTCTGCGCTTTCCGGTCCCCCTCGCTCTGCGCTCTCCTGTCCCCCTCACTCGCGCTCTCCTGTCCCCCTCGCTCTGCGCTCTCCTGTCCCCCTCGCTCTGCGCTCTCCTCTCCCCCTCGTTCTGCGCTCTCCTTTCCTCCTCGCTCTGCGCTCTCCTCTCCCTCTCGTTCTGCGCTCTCCTGTCCTCCTCGCACTGCGCTCTCCTGTCCCCCTCGCTCTGCGCTCTCCTGTCCCCCTCGCTCTGCGCTCTCCTGTCCTCCTCGCTCTGCGCTCTCCTGTCCCCCTCGCTCTGCGCTCTCCTGTCCCCCTCGCTCTGCGCTCTCCTGTCCCCCTCGCTCTGCGCTCTCCTTTCCCCCTCGGTCTGCGCTCTCCTGTCCTCCTCGCTCTGCGCTCTCCTGTCCTCCTCGCTCTGCGCTCTCCTGTCCCCCTCCCTCTGTGCTCTCCTGTCCTCCTCGCTCTGCGCTCTCCTGTCCCCCTCGCTCTGCGCTCTCCTGTCCCCCTCGCTCTGCGCTCTCCTGTCCCCCTCGCTCTGCGCTCTCCTCTCCCCCTCACTCTGCGCTCTCCTGTCCCCCTCGCTCTGCACTGTCCTGTCCCCCTCGCTCTGCGCTCTCCTGTCCTCCTCGCTCTGCGCTCTCCTTTCCTCGTCGCTCTGCGCTCTCCTCTCCCCCTCGCTCTGTGCTCTCCTCTCCCCCTCGCTCTGCGCTCTCCTGTCCTCCTCGCTCTGCGCTCTCCTGTCCTCCTCTCTCTGCGCTCTCCTCTCCCCCTCGCTCTGCGCTTTCCGGTCCCCCTCGCTCTGCGCTCTCCTGTCCCCCTCACTCGCGCTCTCCTGTCCCCCTCGCTCTGCGCTCTCCTGTCCCCCTCGCTCTGCGCTCTCCTCTCCCCCTCGTTCTGCGCTCTCCTTTCCTCCTCGCTCTGCGCTCTCCTCTCCCTCTCGTTCTGCGCTCTCCTGTCCTCCTCGCACTGCGCTCTCCTGTCCCCCTCGCTCTGCGCTCTCCTGTCCCCCTCGCTCTGCGCTCTCCTGTCCTCCTCGCTCTGCGCTCTCCTGTCCCCCTCGCTCTGCGCTCTCCTGTCCCCCTCGCTCTGCGCTCTCCTGTCCCCCTCGCTCTGCGCTCTCCTTTCCCCCTCGGTCTGCGCTCTCCTGTCCTCCTCGCTCTGCGCTCTCCTGTCCTCCTCGCTCTGCGCTCTCCTGTCCCCCTCGCTCTGTGCTCTCCTGTCCTCCTCGCTCTGCGCTCTCCTGTCCCCCTCGCTCTGCGCTCTCCTGTCCCCCTCGCTCTGCGCTCTCCTGTCCCCCTCGCTCTGCGCTCTCCTCTCCCCCTCGCTCTGCGCTCTCCTGTCCCCGTCGCTCTGCACTGTCCTGTCCCCCTCGCTCTGCGCTCTCCTGTCCTCCTCGCTCTGCGCTCTCCTTTCCTCGTCGCTCTGCGCTCTCCTCTCCCCCTCGCTCTGTGCTCTCCTCTCCCCCTCGCTCTGCGCTCTCCTGTCCTCCTCGCTCTGCGCTCTCCTGTCCTCCTCTCTCTGCGCTCTCCTCTCCCCCTCGCTCTGCGCTTTCCGGTCCCCCTCGCTCTGCGCTCTCCTGTCCCCCTCACTCGCGCTCTCCTGTCCCCCTCGCTCTGCGCTCTCCTGTCCCCCTCGCTCTGCGCTCTCCTCTCCCCCTCGTTCTGCGCTCTCCTTTCCTCCTCGCTCTGCGCTCTCCTCTCCCTCTCGTTCTGCGCTCTCCTGTCCTCCTCGCACTGCGCTCTCCTGTCCCTCTCGTTCTGCGCTCTCCGGTCCCCCTCGCTCTGCGCTCTCCTGTCCCCCTCATTCTGCGCTCTCCCGTCCCCCTCGCTCTCCACTCTCCGGTCCCCCTCGCTCTGCGCTTTCCGGTCCCCCTCGCTCTGCGCTTTCCAGTCCCCCTCGCTCTCCGGTCCCCCTCGCTCTGCACTCTCCTGTCCCCCTCGCTCTCCACTCTCTGGTCCCCCTCGCTCTGCGCTTTCCGGTCCCCCTCGCTCTGCGCTTTCCGGTCCCCCTCGCTCTCCGGTCCCCCTCGCTCTACACTCTCCTGTCCCCCTCGCTCTCCACTCTCTGGTCCCCCTCGCTCTGCGCTTTCCGGTCCCCCTCGCTCTGCGCTTTCCGGTCCCCCTCGCTCTCCGGTCCCCCTCGCTCTCCACTCTCTGGTCCCCCTCGTTCTACGCTCTCCGGTCCCCCTCGCTCTGCGCTCTCCGGTCCCCCTCGCTCTCCTCTCCCCCTCGCTCTTCACTCTCCTGTCCCCCTCTGCCTGGGGTCTCCAGTCTTTCTCGCTCTGCGCTCTCCTGTCCCGCTCTCTCTGCGCTCTACAGTCCCCCTCGCTCTGCACTCTCCTGCCCCCCTCTGCCTGGGATCTCCAGTCTTTCTCGCTCTGCGCTCTCCAGTTTCCCTTGGACTTGGGTATCCTTGTTCCTACTCTATTGGGCTTTTTATTAAGTTCTATGCTCTCCACAACTTGGAGTATAAAATATTTGTCAAAGGCTGTTTTAGGATTACTTCATCTGCAAATACACCAAAGAAGTATGGAAATGTATCAACTTTTACTTCTTCTGATTCCTGACTTAATCCTGATGTACTCTGATAATCTAGGAGCACAGATCACTAAAGTGCAGAAGAGGCCCTTTGGCCCATCGAGTCTGTACCGAGGCATGAAATGCCCTGACCTGCCCACCTAATCCCACTTACCAGCACTTGGCTCATAGCCTTGAATGTTATGGTGTGCCAAATACTCATCCAGGTACTTTTTAAAGGATGTGAGGCATCCCGCCTCCACCACCCTCCCAGGCAGTCCATTCCAGACTGTCACTACCTCTGGGTAAAAATGTTTTTCCTCAAATCCCCTCCTAAACCTCCCACCCCTCACTTTTAACTTGTGTCCCCTCGTAACTGACCCTTCAACTAAAGGGAACAGCTGCTCCCTATCCACCTCCATGCCCCTCATAATCTTGAACACCTCGATCATGTCGCCCCTCAGTCTTCTCGGCTCCAATGAAAACAACCCTATCCAATCTCTCTTCATAATTTAAATGTTCCATCCCAGGCAGCATCCTGGTGAATCTCCTCTGCACCCCCTCCAGTACATTCACATCCTTCCTATAATGTGGTGACCAGAACTGCACACAGTACTCCAGCTGTGGTCTCACCAAAGTTCTATCCAACTCCATCATGATCTCTCTGCTTTGATTTAAATCTTTCTTCTCTGTGATGCCTAATTATGAGTCTAGTTTGGCATTTGCCTTAATCTAAATGGGTCTGGTAATAATTTCTACCCATGGCTATTGTTCGGGGACTATAGCTTTCAATGTTGCTGCTCTGTTAAAAATGACCGTGCAGTAACCATATTCATAGAATCCTACAGTGCAGAAAGAGGCCATTCAGCCCATCGAGTCTGCACCAACCACAATCCCACCCAGGCCCTATCCACATATCCCTACATATTTACCCACTAACCCCTCTAATCTATGCATCCCAGGACACTAAGGGGCAATTTAGAATGGCCAATCAACCTAGCCCACACATCCTTGGACTGTGGGAGGAAACCGGAGCACCCGGAGGAAACCCACGCAGACACAGGGAGAATGTGCAAACTCCACACAGACAGCGACCCGAGCCAGGATTCGAACCCAGGTCCCTGGAGCTGTGAAGCAGCAGTGCTAACCACTGTGCTACCGTGCCGCCCATATTATTTTCTTCAATTTGTTCTTTCCACATTTGTCACCTTTGGCAGACGCCCATTGCTCTGATGGGGTCATTTTTGTAGCTTTATTTTCTCTGCAGGAAACCTTCAAGGCCATCTACGCCTGCTATTCCCCTTCCTCACCACCCCCCTGCTCCCTGCCATATATTCATGCTGGTGTGAATTACGATTGCTCTTCCTTGGGTGTTGAGGCCAACACCACTGTTCCTGCCCGCTGCAACACTCTGCATTAAAAATGGAAAATTCCACCCTAAGTGTTGGTTAACGAGTAATAACTGATCAAGATAAAGTCTTGCATGGGTGCTGTCTCCATGCTCGCTCCTTCCAACCTTTTCTACACGCAGTTTATCATCGTGTGACTCTCTGGATGGCACGGTTAGCATTGCTGCCTCACAGCGCCAGGGACCCGGGTTCGATTCCTGGCTTGGGTCACTGTCTGTGTAGAGTTTGCACATTCTCCCTGAGTCTGCGTGTGTTTCCTCCAGGTGCTCCGGTTTCCTCCCACAGTCCGAAAGACATGCTAAATTCTCCCTCAGTGTACCCGAACAGGTGCCGGAGTATGGCGACTAGGGGATTTTCACAGTAACTTTATTGCAGTGTTAATGTAAGTCTACTTGTGACACTAATAAATAAACTTAAATTTAAACTGAATCATACTGTGGATGCAACTGTTCGCCAGTCTCCCTGTCCGAACACCCTTATACTACAATGTTCAATGAATGCCCAGTGACAGACAAACCTTCGAGACAAGTTATACTCAGAGACTGACAGTATTCAGTGACTGACAATACAGTGTCAGGCATAATAAAGATCGAAACAAGCAATGGAGGGGATGAAATCAAATCTTGGTATGGTTAGACACATAGGAACAGGAGTAGGCCATTCAGCCCATCCAGCCTGTTCCGCCATTTAATGAGCTCATTGCTGATCTGTGGCCTGAATCCATACACCTGCCTTTGGCCCATATCCCTTAATATCTTTGCTTAACAAAAATGTGTCTATCTCAGATTTAAAGATAACTGATCTGGCATCAACAGATATTTGTTCAAGAGAGTTCCAAACCTCTACCACCCTTTGTGTGTAGAAGTGCTTCCTAACATCTCCACTGAACGGTCCCCAATTTTTAGACCATGCTCCATAGTTCGAGAATCTCCAACCAGTAGAAATAGTTTATCTTTATTTACTTTGTCCTTCCTGTTAGTATCTTGAAGACTTCCATCAGATCACCCCTCAACTTTCTAAATTCCTGAGAAAACAGGTCTAATTTGTATCATCTCCCCTCATAATTAATCCCCTGAAGTCCAGATATCATTTTTGTAAACCTCTGCTGCACTCCCTCCAAGAGGGAGGCAGTGGCGGAGTGGGATATTCACTGGACTAGCAACCCAGTAACCCCGGTCCCCAAAACTAGTCAGGTTTGGGGACCGGAGTTCAAATCCCAGCACAGCAGATGGGCGATATTTGAATTCAATAAAAAATCTGAAATTAAAAGTCCACTGATGACCATGCAACCATTGTTGTAAAAACCCATCTGGTTCACTAATGTCCTTTAGGGAAGGAAATCTGCCGTCCTTACCTGGTCTGACCTACGTGTGACTCCAGACTCCAAATGGAGGGCAGTTCGGGATGGGCAATAAATGCTGGCCCAGCTAGCGATGCCCACATCCCATAAATGAATTTTTAAAAATCCTTCTTAAGGTGTGGTGTCCAGATCTACACAGAATTGGGGTCTAACCGGGGTTTTGTATAGCTGCATCCTCCAGATATTCTATTAGAATTTCATTCCTTTAGGCAGCACGGTGGCCTAGCGGTTAGCATTGCTGCCTCACTGTGCCAGGGACCCAGGTTCAATTCCCGGCTTGGGTCACTGTCTGTGCGGAGTCTGCATGTTCCCCCTGTGTCTGTGTGGGTTTCCTCCGGGTGCTCCGGTTTCCTCCCACAGTCCGAAGATGTGCAGGTTAAGTGGATTGGCCATGATCAATTGCTCCTTAGTGTCCAAAGATATAGGTCGGAATTAAACCAGCCCGCCCTCCACCGGAATTGGAGCGGGTGAGGGGCAGAGCGTGGGAAGGTCCATTGACCTCGGGTGGGATTTTATGGTTTCAGGACGAGCGATGATGTAAAATCCCGTCCTTGTAGTTTCGGGGGATTAGACACGGTAAATGCTCTGGGTTATGGAGACAGGGCAGAGAGGAGGGCCTGGGTAAGATGCTCTTTCAGAGAGTCAGCGTGGACTTGATGGGCTGAATGGCCTCTTCCTACACTGTCAGGATTCTATGGTGCAGTGGTATAGTATTTATGTTACTGGGTAAGCAATCCAGAAAGTGGGAGTTCAAATCCCATTGCTGCCTCACAGTGCCAGGGACCCGGGTTCAATTCCCGGCTTGGGTAACTGTCTGTGTGGAGTCTGCATGTTCCCCGCCCCCTGTCCTCCGGGTTCTCTGGTTTCCTCCCACAGTCTGAAAGACGTGCTGGTTAGGTGCATTGGCCATGCTAAATTCTCCCTCAGTGTATCCGAACAGGCGATGGAGTGTGGCGACTAGGGGATTTTCACAATAACTTTATTGCAATGTTAATATAAGCCTACTTGTGATACTAATAAATAAACTAAAACTAACTAGAAATCATGTGATGATGTTTAAACCACCCTGATTTTCCTTTCTTCTTGACCAGGTAGGGCTGTATCAACTAACACACGTTTTATTCCCTCGCGATGTAGAATTTTGCCCCCTAGAACAGCAAAACACTCAGACCCCAGTTTGACAGCCAGGCAGGCAGGGGCACTGTGATTGTGGAGCGGGTTCTCCTGTTCAATGTAGCAGGGGGCTACAGGGCATCATACCTGGCAGGAGGTGGCAGCGACATTCCATGCTGCAGTCTATCCCTCCTGAGACCTGGGAACAAATTCGGACAGGCGATAGCACAACTTCAGAAAATAGACAGGGTAAGGTTACACAGTGGATCCGTTTACCAGGCATATGGCTCATGCACGGATACCAGAATGAGTTGCTAGGCAACTGGTAACTTGTTTACTCTGCCTCGTGCCAAGCTTTGGATATCGATTACGACTGAAAGATCTTGGCATATTGACGCCATTGAAGGGCTGCTCATGTTAGATTATTGTACCAGCTGATGGATATCAAAGATCCCATGGCACTATTCTGAAGCATTGTAGAGGCGGTCTCTGGTGTCCTTCCCTAATGTGAATTCCAAGCCAGTACCACAAAAGAAAAGGCCGTTCTCAGCTTGCTGTTTGGGAGAGCTTCCCATGATCAAAATTAGCTGCCACATTCTCACATCGCAACAGTGACTAGACTTCACAAATACTTTATTGGTTGTAAGGCATTTTGGGGTGTCTTGAGGTTGTGAAAGGCGCCATAGGAATGCAGGTCTTTTCTTTTGCTTAGCTGCAGGAAACGTGACAGTCAATGACAGTCAAAGTAGAACACTACTTCAACAGGTCAGTCACTGTGCAAGTATCCCTCCAACTTACATATGTGTTACTGTATGAAAATGATTGACAAGAGAAGACTGGGTGTTCCAACGTACCTGCCTCAAGTATTTCTCTCTGAGAGTTGATGCAGGTCCTGTAGGTGTCCAGAATTCACAGGTTTTAACTGTATTTCATTCTTGTGTTGGGGGTGTCATCTGCAAGACTGGCATTTATTACCCATCTCTTATCACCCTAAGATGATGCCAGGCCTTCTATGGAGAGTGTATCTGAACAGCTTGCTACATTTCACACTGTAATAACTCAGGAAGCTCGACTGGAAAGGAACATAGTTTCTAACAGAATGCAAAGTAAAACCACTACCGTGGTGTACACGCACTAGTCCCTGCCTAGGACTACCGTTCAGCAGGCCCAGTCCTGGGCCGGCCTTCTAAAAGGTTCAGATACTGAGTTCCAGCTGGATAGGCCGCTGTCTGTTACCAGGGGAACTCATACTCAACCAGCCCCACAGGGGGATCAATCAGTGATTTCCCATGGATCTCGTGGGCATTCTCACACAGACAATCATTAAGAATCAACCACAGTGCTGTTGGACTGGATTCGCATGTGAAGCAGACTGGGTAGGGATGGTAGGTCATTTCTTACCTTAGAAAGTAGCACACAAGGCCCCAGATCAAGTGCTGGAAAGTGGGATGAGAATAGTGAGGTGTGTGATGGCCAGCGGAGATATGATGGGCCAAAGGGAATCTTGCTGTGCTGTAAAACTCTCTTACTGAATGGTCGTGATTTTCCAGACCCGGTGGCCGTAGGTGCAGATTCCATTATGCCTGCTAACTTTTGCGAGAGGGACAGAAGGGGATTTGTGCCAGATATACCCTCCCCTCCACCCGTGATATGATCAGATTCATGCCCAGCGAGGGCTAGTGTAGCCCCTGGATGGTCAGAGCCATGGCAGGGCAGTGCCAGGTTGGCACTGCCAAGGGGTGTGGTCAGGTGGTAGGGGCATGGCGTGGGGCCAAGGGGCTGGGTGATGATGCGGGGAGGAATTGCCAATGATAATGGATTGGTGGAGGGGTTGGGGGGTGGGGGGCGGGTGAGGGAGTGGGGCTGGTCGAACATCGACGGTGGTGATAGATGGGGGAGGGGTGGGGAGAGGGTGTTGGAGGATCCCGACCTCTGTGTGGGGAGTTAGAGGGAGGGGGGGGCCTGTCTGAGATGGGTGCCCCAATCTCCATGGAGCCAGTTTTGCTGGCATCTTTAGGCCCTGCCCTTCAAGAAGGGCACGGTAGCACAGTGGTTAGCACTGCTGCTTCACAGCTCCAGGGTCCCGGGTTCGATTCCCGGCTTGGGTCACTGTCTGTGTGGAGTTTGCACATTCTCCTCGTGTCTGCGTGGGTTTCCTCCGGGTGCTCCGGTTTCCTCCCACAGTCCAAAGATGTGCGGGTTAGGTTGATTGGCCAGGTTAAAAATTGCCCCTGAGATGCGTAGGTTAGAGGGATTAGCGGGTAAATATGTGGGGGTAGGGCCTGGGTGGGATTGTGGTCGGTGCAGACTCGATGGGCCGAATGGCCTCCTTCTGCACTGTAGGGTTTCTATGATGATTTCTATGATGAAGAATGATGGCGCAAAACACAAACCCTCCACCACCCCCCCTTACCCCCCAGCTTTTTTTTCACAAAGTGTTAGCAGATATGGAGAGAGAACCCGTCTCTGTCTCTGGGCTGAAACACACTGGTTTTCAGTCAGAACCTGACACTTTGCCAGTTTTTGGGAAAATTCCACCTTATCATCTAATTAGTGAACATCAAAGTCACCTTTTAAAAACATTAAACCGAATTTAAATTTATAAATTGCTCTGGTGGGATTTGAAATCCCATTTTCTGGATTGCTTACCCAGTAACATAAATACTATACCACTACTCTATAGAATCCTAACACTGCAGGAAGAGGCCATTCAACCCATCAAGTCGACACTGACTCTCTGAAAGAGCATCTTACCCAGGCCCTCCTCTCTGCCCTGTCTCCATAACCCAGAGCATTTACCATGTCTAATCCCCCGAAACTACAAGGACGGAATTTTACACATCGCTCGTCCTGAAACCATAAAATCCCACCTGAGGTCAACGGAACTTCCCATCCTCCGCCCCTCACCCGCTCCAATTCCGGTGACAGGCGGGCTGGTTTAATTCCGACCTATATCTTTGGACACTAAGGGGCATATCTTTGGAGTGTGGGGGAAATCAGAACACCCGGAGGAAACCCCCGCAGACACGGGGAGAATGTGCAAACTCCACACAGACAGTGACCCAAACTGGGAATTGAAGCTGGGTCCTTGGCAGTAATGCTAACCACTACTGGCAGGACTTGCAGATAGTGAGGAACATTGTCAGAGGCTACAGATGGATATAGATAGGCTGGAAATTTGGGCAAAGAAATGGCAGATGGAGTTCAATCCTGATAAATGCGAAGTGATGCATTTTGGTGGGAATAATGTAGGGAGGAGCTACACGATAAATGGAAGAACCATAAAGGGTGTAGAGACGCAGAGGGACCTGGGTCTTTGAAGGTGACGTCACAGGTGGAGAAGGTGGTGAAGAAGGCATATGGCATGCTTGCCTTTATAGGACGGGGCATAGAGTATAAAAGTTGGGGTCTGATGTTGCAGATGTATAGAACGTTGGTTCGGCCGCATTTGGAATACTGCGTCCAGTTCTGGTCGCCACACTACCAGAAGGACGTGGAGGCTTTGGAGAGAGTACAGAGGAGGTTTACCAGGATGTTGCCTGGTATGGAGGGGCTTGGTTATGAGGAGAGATTGGGGAAACTGGGGTTGTTCTCCTTGGAAAGACGGAGGATGAGGGGAGACTTAATAGAGGTGTATAAAATTATGAAAGGCATAGATAGGGTGAACGGTGGGAAGCTTTTCCCCGGGTCGGTGGTGACGTTCACGAGGGGTCATAGGTTCAAGGTGAAGGGGGGGAGGTTTAACACAGATATCAGAAGGACATATTTTACACAGAGGGTCGTGGGGGCCTGGAATGGGTTGCCGGGCAAGGTGGTGGAGGCGGACACACTGGGAACGTTTAAGACTTATCTAGACAGCTATATGAATGGAGTGGGAATGGAGGGATACAAAAGAGTGGTCTAGTTTGGACCAGGGAGCGGCGTGGGCTAATTGTTCTTTGTTTCTCATTTCAAGGCTTCATTCTATGATCATCTTGCTGGTGCCAGTACAGAGCGAGACTGCGGATAGTTGGGAACCTGTCTCGGGAGCAGGGAATTCATAAGGTGTTCGTGGAAGTGGAAATGAATAGGGTTGGGAAGCATTTTCCGATCAGGGCCAGTGTGATCTCCTGGACTCGTTTCGATCGCCTCAGGGGGTCGGAGAGGAATTTCCCAGATTTTTTTTTTCCCCATATTGGCCCTGGGGTTTTCACTCTGGGTTTTCGCCTCTCCCTGGAGATCACATGGTCTGGAATGGGGGGGTAGGGGTGAGTTAATAGGTTGTGATGAACAAAGCATCATAGCTGTGAGGGACAGCTCGGTGGATAGGATATTAGTATGTAGATAGGCTAGAAAATTGGGCGGGGATCCTGGATTCAGGATTCAATCCTGGACCGGGGAGCGGCGCGGGCTTGGAGGGCCGAAGGGCCTGTTCCTGTGCTGTATTGTTCTTTGTTCTTTGTTCACTATGCCACTGTGCTATCTCACTGCATGAGGAAGGGATTATAAATTAATGAAAGGGAACAGTGGTTGTTGTTGAGTTGACGTCTTCTCCATTTACTTTCCCATTTGCTCTTACTGACTGATTGTTCACTCATGTCCTTTAGGGAAGGAAATCTGTCACTCTTACCTGGTCTGGCCTACACGTGACTCCAGAGCCACAGCAATGTGGTTGACTCCCAACTGCATTCTGAAATGGCCTGGCAAGCCACTCAGTTGTATCAATCACTACAAAGTCTCAACAAAGAAATGAAACCAAAGGGACCACCTGGCATCGACCGAGGCACTGGAAAAGACAATGGCAAAATAAACTGCCCTGTCGACTCTGCGAAGTTCTCCTTGCTAACATCTGGGGGCTAGTGCCAAAATTGGGAGAGCTGTCTCACAGACTAGCCAAGCAACAGCCTGACATAGTCATTCTCACGGAATCATACCTTACAGGTAAGACCCCAGACACCATCATTACCATCCCTGGATATGTCCTGTCCCACCGGCAGAACAGACTCGGCAGAGGTGGCAGCACAGTGGTATACAGTCGGGAGGGAGTTGCCCTGGGAGTGCTCAACATTGACTCTGAATCCCATGAAGTCTCATGGCTCCAGGTTAAACATGGGCAAGGAAAACTCTTACTGGTTACCACATACCATCCTCCTTCGGCTGATGAATAAATACTCCTCCATGTTGAACAACACTTGGAGGAAGTACTGAGGGTGCCAGGAGCACAAAATATACTCTGGGTGAGGGATTTCAATGTCCACCACCAATAGTGGCTCGGCAGCAGCACTACTGATCGAACTGGTCGGGTCCTAAAGGATATAACTGCTAGACTGGGTCTGCAGCAGGTGGTGAAGGAACCAACAACAGAAAAAAACATACTTGACCTCATCCTTACCAATCTGCCTGCTGCAGATGCATCTGCCCAGGACAGTATCAGTAAGAATAACCACTGCACAGTCCTTGTGGAGACAAAGTCCCGCCTTCACATTGAGAATAACCTCCATCGTATTGTGTGGCACTATCACTGTGCTAGATGGGACAGACTTCGAACTGAGCTTCCATGAGGCACTGTGGGCCATCAACAGCAGCGGAATTGTACTCCAGCACAATCTGCAACTTCATGGCCTGGCATATCTCCCACTCAACCATGACTACCAATCCAAGGGATCAACCCTGGAGAGTACAGGAGAGCATGCCAGGAGCAGCACAAGGCAAACCTAAAAATGAAGTGTCAACCTGGTGAAGCTACCAAACAAGACTACTTGTGTGCCAAACGACATAAACAGCAAGTGTTAGACCGAGCTACAACCAACAGATCAAATCCAAGCTCTGCAGTTCTGCCACATCCAGTCGAGAATGGTGGTGGACAATTAAATACCTCACTGGAGGAGGAGGCTCCACAAATATCCCCATCCTCAATGATGGAGGAACCCAGCACATCAGTGCAAAAGATAAGGCTGAAGTATTCATAGTAATCTTCAAACAGAAGACCAAGTGGATGATCCATCTCGGCCTCCTCCAGTGGTCCCCAGCATCACAGATGCCAGTCTCCAGCCAATTTGATTCACTCCACGTGATATCAAGAAACAGCTGAAGGCACTGGATATTGCAAAGGCAATGGGCCCCGATTCCGGCAACAGTACTGAAGACTTGTGCTCCAGAGCTTGCCGTTCCCCTAGCCAAGATCTTCCAGTACAATTATAGTACAGCCCTTGACATCAAGGTTGCATTCGACTGAGTTTGGTATCAAGATACCCTAGCAAAACTGGAATCAATGGGTATCAGGGGGCAAACTCTCCGTTAGTTGGAGTCATGCCTGGTACATAGGAAGATGGTTGTGGTTGTGGAGGGTCAGTCATCTCAGCTCCAAGAGATCACTGCAGGAGTCCCTCAGCATAGTGTCCTAGACCCAATCACCTTCAGCTGCTTCACCAATGACCTTCCCTCTGTCATAAGGTCGGAAGTGGGGATGTTCACTGATGATTGCACAATGTTCAGCACCATTCGCGACTCCTCAGATACTGAAGCAGTCCATGTTCAAATGCAGCAAGATCTGGATAATATGCAGGCTTGGGCTGACAAGCGGCAAGTAATATTCGTGTCACACAAATGCCAGGCAATGATCATCATCCATAAGAGACAATCTAACCACCAACCCTTGACATTCAATGGTGTAACCATCACTGAATCCCCCACTGTCAACATCCTTGGGGTTACCATTGGCCAGAACTCGCCACATACTGACAGTACCTACAAAAGTAGGGGAGTCTAAAACTAGAGGACATAGGTTTAAGGTAAGAGGGGAGAGATACAAAAGGGTCCAGAGGGGCAATTTTTTCACTCAGAGAATGGTGAGTGACTGGAACAAGCTGCCAGAGGCAGCAGTAGAGGCGGGTACAATTTTGTCTTTTAAAAAGCATTCAGTTACATGGGAAAGATGGGTATAGAGGGACATGGGCCAATTGGGACTAGCTTAGTGGTAAAAACTGGGTGGCATGGACAAGTTGGGTCGGAGGGCTGTTTCCCTGCTATAAACCTCTATGATTCTATGACTCTAAGAGCATGTCAGAGGCTAGAAATACTGCAGTGAGTAACTCACCTCCTGACTCCCCAAAGCCTACCCACCATTTACAAGGCACAAGTCTGGAGTACTCCCCACTTTCCTGGATGGGTGCAGCTCCAACAACATAAGAAGCTTGACACCATCCAGGACAAAGCAGCCCGCTTAATTGGCACCACATCCCACTCCCTCCACCACCGATGCTCAGTAGCAGCAGTGTGTACTATCTGCAAGATGCATTGCAGCAATTCAGCAAAGATCCTTAGACAGCACCTTCCAAACCCATGACCACTTCCATCTAGAAGGACAAGAGCAGCAGATGCATGGGAATACCACCACCTGCAAGTTCCCCTCCAAGCCACTCACTGTCCTGACTTGGAAATATATTGCCGTTCCTTCGCAGTGGCTGGGTCAAGATCCTGGAATTCCCTCCCTAATGGCATTGTGGATCAACTCACAAGGGTTCCTTCTCAAGGGCAATTAGGGATTGGGCAATAAATGCTGGCTTAGCCAGCGACGTCCATGTCCCACAAATGAATTTTAAAAAGTGACTCCGCTATCTCTGTGGTGATGGTAAGATCTGTGCGTGATGCACAAAGCTCAAGCATTCACTAACTCTTCTGATTTATAAGCAGCAGTAAACCTTTCCATTCGTGTAAGCAATTCTTGAGCTGCCACAATTTACATCATATCACTTGGTTTGAGACTAATTCAGCTGTTGAGAGCTTTATATCTTTATAATGCATCAAAGTCACAGAGAGGGTTTACACTTAAAATACTGAGGAAGATGTTCAGTCTGATTGTGAGTTATCGCCAGAGTGGAACAGAGAGATTTGATTTGATTTATTACTGTCATACGTATTGGAATACAGTGAGAAGTATTGTTTCTTGCATGCTATACAGACAAAGCATACCGTACATAGGGAAGGAAAGGAGAGGGTGTGGAATGTAGTGTTACAGTCAGAGCTAGGGTGTAGAGAAAGATCAACTTAGTGCGAGGTAAGTCCATCCAAAGTTCTGATGGCAGCAGGGAAGAAGCTGTTCTTGAGTCAGTTGGTACATGATCCCAGACTTTTGTATCCTTTTCCCGACAGTGAATCGAGAGGGTGCTGGGGTGTGAGGTGGGCAGGGGTGTTTCTCCTCGTTGGCTATTGACAATACCCGCTCACCTGCTGCACTGAGAAGATCTTGTTGAAGGTGGCTGTGAGCTGTTGTGAACCTCCTCAGGCACTGCTGCTCTGAAATGGTGAGAGGGCTGATCCTCTGTATGTAGAGCCTGTGTTGGGGATCTCACCTTCTTCGAACCGCATCTCAGTACGAAACCCATTTGCCCTATGGAGGGAACTGTGGCAGAGGGAGAGGGTTGCTGCAACTGGTATTGTTCCTGCCACTGCCGGTGCGGTTATTGGTGGTGTGGCCTCCGCTCTTGCCCCTTGTCACAGATGCATGGCGGCGTTGCATTGATTCTGTCCATGGCGTGGTGAAGGGTGGCAGTACAGGAGTGCGCTGAAGGCATGTGAACTTTCCAAACAGCTAGCAATCATCCTGCCAGGCAGTGGAAGCTCTCTCTGAGAGAGGAAGCACCTTGAACAGCAGCCTCTCAATGACCATGGCTGGAGCTCTTCAGTGGAACTGATCAACACCTTCACCACTTGTGAAGGGGAAACCTCTGCCACAGGAGCAGCACGGTGGTTAGCATTGCTGCCTCAGCGCCAGGGTCCCAAGTTCGATTCTGGCCTCGGATCACTGTCTGTGTGGAGTTTACACATTCTCCCTGTGTCTGTATGGGTTTCCTCCGGTTGCTCCGGTTTCCTCCCACACTCCAAAGATGTGCAGGTTAGGTAGATTGGCCAAGTTAAATTGCCCCTTAGTGTCAGGGGAACTAGAAGGGCAAATATGTGGGGTTATGGGGATAGGACCTGCGTGAGATTGTTGTCGGTGCAGGCTCGATGGGCCAAATGGTCTCCTTCTGCATTGTAGATTCTGTGATTCTATGGACCTGTGCCCTCAGTGACACTAAACCTTCTGTGTGACAGTCACCAACTTTCTGTGTATGTCAGCGTGGCACTGCTGTACCCACTCAGTGTGGTGCTGCGGATGGCTCTACAAGCGAGTGGTCACACTCTCAATGCAGGAGCTCATGCATTCAAAATAGCTCTGAGCCTTGACACAGCCCGTGTGCTTCATGGACTCCTCCAGTGGCTGCCTGTGGCTCCACAATGCCTCAGGGACCTCGGACAATTGGGATTATGTCTGCTCTAATGGTCCACAATGACACTCCTTGTGTAAGGCCCAACATCTTCATCCCCATGGAGCTCGGCTGTCTCCACCCTCCATTCTCTGAAGGGGACAATCCACAGTTGACTCTGCCTCACCATCTCTCCTCCTGCTCACTAATGATGTGCTGTTCACCCAAAGCTCCCCTTTCTAAACAAGATTCTGACTCCACCAATATGAGTGTTGTTGCAATGGTGGAGGTTGTGGCGATAGATTATGATGGTATTGGCTCTGTGGCCCCTATCGCCCTCCAACGAGGCAGGGAACATTTCCCAATCCATTCTGTGGGTCACTGGCTGCAGGCCCTGTAGGAGAAACAAGGAGATGTTGATGAGAACTCAGTGGGTGCATCAGCACAACCAACATTCTGGATGACACTAGTCAATGAACCACTTTGTACATTAGGCAAGAGACTCCTCCATGCTCTCCTCCTGAGGATTGAGCTAGCGAATCATAGAATCCTATAGTGCAGATGGAGGCCATTCGGCCCATCGAGTATGCACTGACCACAATCCCATCCAGGCCCTATTCCAATAACCCCATATATTTATCCTAACTAGTCCCCTGACACTAAGGAGCAATTTAGCATGGCCAATCCACCTAACCCGCACATCTCTGGGCTGTGGGAGGAAACTAGAGTGCCCAGAGGAAACTCACACAGACACAAGGAAAATGTGAAAACTCTGCACAGACTGTGACCCAAGCCGGGAATTGAACCTGGGTCCCTGGCGCTGTGCTAACAACTATGCTACCATGACTCTAACCTTCCCAGCTTCTGGCGGCCTTCCACAATCACACCACAATAACACCCAGTGCTGTCTCTCGTACAGCCATGAGTTGGTGCAGGTTCAGCGCTCAGCCTCCTGTGAACACAAGCTCCAGGGCATTTTGAGCTCTCTTCTCCTGCAGGGTGAGGGGACAATGATGAATGGTAGGCTGCCCTCCCTCAACTCTCAAACCATTTGATTTTTGATTTGATTTATTATTGTCACATGTATTAGTATATAGTGAAAAGTATTGTTTCTTGTGCTATACAGACAAAGCATATCGTTCATAGAGTACATAGGGGAGATAGGGTGCAAGATATAGTGTTGCAGTTACAAGTAGCGTGAAGAGAAAGATCAGCTTAATATATGATAGAACCATTTAAAAGTCTGATAGCAGCAGGGAAGAGTCGGTAGGTACATGTTTTCAGACTTTTGTACCTTTTTCCTGATGGAAGAATGTGGAAGAGAGAATGTCCGGGGTGCGTGGGTTGATTATGCTAGCTGCTTTCCTGAGGCAGTGGGAAGTGTAAACAGAGTCAATGGATGGGAGGCTGGTTTGCATGATAGACTGGGCTTCGTTCACAACCCTTTGTAGCTTCATGCGGTCTTGGGCAGAGCAGGAGCCATACCAAGCTGTGATACAACCAGAAAGAATGCTTTCTATGGTGTATCTGTAAAGATTGGTGAGAGTCGTAGCAGACATACCAAATTTCCTTAGTCTCCTGAGAAAGTAGAGATGTTGGTGGGCTTTCTTAACTATAGCGTCAGCGTGGATATGAGTTATTGTGCTCCTCGGAGGTGCCTGCTTCTCATTTTCGCCCCACACATGAGGATGGCTGACGTCCCAGTGTGCAAGTGGGCACTCACTCTAACAGTGTGCGGAAGCACAATGGGTGGGATTTTCCTTCCGCTCCATAGTGTGCTTCGTGGCAGTGCAAGGAAGTGCGCACTTATGGATCTTATGGTCCTGTCATTGTCAATGGGGTTTCCACTGAACGCAGCTCTTGCCATGGGAAGCCTGCGGCAGGGGTGTACCGTCGGCAGGAACGTAAGATCCTGCTGGCATTAACGGCAGCAAGATTTCAGCAATTGGCACACGGGCTGCTGAGCTGTTTACCGTGCATGGTCTACACTGTGATTTAGTTGGTCATTGACTCTTAAGTACCTCTTCTTTCAAGGGATTAGCTTCAAAGGTTATTCTCTCCTTGACAGATATATGGCTTTATCAGAGATCTCTCCACATTGCACAGTTTTCATTCAGTGATATTATCCACTCAGTAATCTCTAACACATTGCTCTTACCTAGATTGTTAGAATAATCTGTGACATTCCATTGCTTTTATGAAGTATCTATATATTAATCACTAAATCTGTTCTTATCCGCACTCACAGTATCTAGGAAGATGGTGATACACGCTGCTGTTAACAGAGGTCTGGAACCCCCATGCTGCTTGATACTGACCTTTCCTGATCTAATGAGGTCATTGAAGCATAGAATCCTTACAGTGCAAAAAGAGGCCATTCGGCCCATCAAATCTGCATCTATGCTCTGAAAGAGCATCTTACCCAGGTCCACCCCCCTCCTTATTCCCTTAACCCCACACATTAACCATGGCTAATCCAACTAACTGACACATTTTTGGACACTAAGGGGCAATTTATCATGGCCAATCCACCTAACCAGCACCTCTTTGGAGTGTGGGAGGAAACAAGGGCACCCGGAGGAAACCCATGCAGATATGGGGAGAACGTGCAAACGCCACATAGACAGTGACCGAAGCCGGGAATTGAACCCAGGTCCCTGGCACTGTGAGGGAGCAATGCTAACCACTGTGCCACCCTTTATTGTCTCGCTGGTCAAGCCACGACTGCTCACCACATCCAGCCACACATTTTGGTTTCTTCGTGCCGGGGAGAGGAGGGGTTGGGCTGGAGGCCAGGAACATAATTTTCCTACCTCTCATCCACAACCTCAGTGAGGACCTACAGGGATGCATCCATTCGTCTTGGAACCCCCCCCATCCGTGCCCGTCTGCCCCTTTCAGTGTCGAGCCGATCCCAGTCAATTCTCGCTGCAGACATTCCCACAGCAAGCAAGAGGCCCAATCATAGTAGACCTCCCATTCCTGCTTCAGATTGCAAAAAGAGATGGATGACCTGGTCAATTGGAAAGAAAAGTGGACAGTAGAATTCAGTCTGGAGTAGTGTGACGTCATGCATTTGGGAGGTGCAACAAGGCAAAAGAATATATGATAAATGGGAGGCTATTGAGTAGTGTGGAGGAATGGATAGACCTTGCAGTATATCCACATATTCTTTAAAGGCAGCAGGACAGCTCAGTAGGGTGATTAAAAAGAATGTGGTATAATCACAGAATCCCTACAGTGCAGAAGTCTGCACCGACCACAATCCCACCCAGGACATATCCCCTTAAGCCCCTGTATTTACCATGTTAATCTCCTTGACACTATGGGACAATTTAGCATGGCCAATCAACCTAACGCGCACATCTTTGGACTGTGGGAGGAAACCGGAGCACCCGGAGGAAACCCATGCAGACACGGGGAGAATGTGCAAACTCCACACAGACAGTGATCCAAGCCAGGAATCGAACCTGGATCCCTGGCGCCTATGCTTTCTTTCCTTAATTAGCTGAGGCACGAATATAAGAGTGGGGAAGTGATGCCAGAGTGTATACAACACTAGTCAGACTGTAGCTTGAGTTTTACATACAATTCTTGTTGCCACATTACAGGAAAGATGTGACTGCATTAAAAGAGATTTACGAGAATGTTGTCATGACTGGAAAACACTAGCAATGATGAAAGGTTGGGAAGGCGAGAGTAGTTTTCCTTGAAAAAGAGGAGACTGAGGGTGCCTTAACCGAGGTGTATAGAATTATTTGATAGAGTAAAGTAGCAAAAGCTGAGTTACCTAAGCAGAAGTGTCGAAAACTGAAAAAGAGGAGACTGAGGGTGCCTTAACTGAGGTGTATAGAATTATTTGATAGAGTAAAGTAGCAAAAGCTGAGTTACCTAAGCAGAAGTGTCGAAAACTGATGACATAGATATGGAGTTATTGGGGAAAGAATTCGAGGGGAAAGGAGGAAATGTTTTTTTTCACCCAGGGGATGATCGGAACCTGGAACTCAATTTCACAATCTCGACTACATTGAATGAGTACTTGGATGTCGACTGGATGATATAATAAGTCTTCAGAAGCAGAAGTCCCTTCACCAGGAGCCCTTTATTAACAATTCCAACAGCAGTTAACAGACTGCTATCAGCCAGCAGTCTACCTTTACAAGTGCAGAGGAACTGACATTCCTGGTTAAATACAAGGAAAAGACTTGCCCACCAATTGACTCCTTAATCAGGGAGTTCATACTCCAATAGGCCAACCTCAATGGCCTGATTGAAGTCATTACAGAAGAATTACAAACCTAGTGCAGGAAGGTGGGATTAGGCTGGACAGCTCTTTGTTGATGATCACAGACATGATGGGCTGAATGGCCACCCTCTATGATGTAAAGTTTCTGCAATCAGGCCATGCTAAATTTCAAAGTGGAATCTTTTTTTTTGTAATCTTATCACACCATCTGCTTTCTTCTGTCTATTTTGGGGTTCTTGGATAATGCTCATTTGTCCAAACATTTATTTATCCAATTGTGGTGATTGAGGAGACCATAATCTAGAAACATGCTTTACTGCCTCTGGGGAAATCACTGAGGAATATCTTCCCAAATTCCTTCCCTGTTTCCAAACTCGAGGAATCCCTCTCCTTGCAACTTTTCCACCCTCATAAAGGAAAACCACAGGAGCTCTGCTAATGGTGATACTTTAGACATCACACAGCAGATTGTGGAGTCAAATCACAATCTTAAATATAAAGGGAAACAAATTAATCATTGTCCAAGGGCCTGAAATTTACAACAACCTACTGATTTTTAATTAACCTGAGCAATTTACAAGTAGTTTCAATTACTTGGATTTCGAGACTGGTGCCTGGAAGCAAGAGGCCAGGTTAGCTGCTTCTGGCCCTGGAGAGTAATGCGACAGGAACAAAGACCAATACAGCACAGGAATAGGCACTTTGGCCCACCAAGCCTGTACTGATATGCAGTTTCTATCCTTCTGTCTGCCTCCCATGTGTCTATCAAGATACCACTTGAACGTTTCTAACATGTCCGCTTCCACCAACTCCACTGACAGCGCATTCCAGGCACCCACCACCCTCTGCGAGAAAAACCTTGCCCGTTCGTTTCCCTTAAACTTTCCCCCTCTCACCTTGAACCTGTGCCCCTTGTAACTGACCCTTCCACCCTGGGAAAAAGCCTCTCACTATCCACCCTGTCTATGCTTCTCATCATTTTGTAGGAGATCTATTGGTATCAATTTCTAAATCTTGTAAATACAAGACATTGATGTTGATCATAAGTACAGCAATCACATGACTTACAATCACTTACAATGGAATCAATTATAAAGTGAATATTTTTAATAAATCTGGAACATAAAGCTAGACTCAGTAATGGTGTCCATGGCAACTGCCATTGATAATTTGAAAATGCATCTGGTTCACTGATGTCCTTTAGGGAAGGAACAGCATGGTGGCACAGTGGTTAGCATTGCTGCCTCACAGCGCCAGCGGCCTGGGTTCATTTCCAGGCTAGGGTCACTGTCTATGTAGAATTTGCATGTTCTCCCCGTGTCTGTGTGGGTTTTCTCCAGGTGCTCCGGTTTCCGCCTACAGTCCAAAGATGTGCAGGTTAGGTTGATTGACCATGCTGAATGGACTGTAGTGTCAGGGGTCAATATGGGGGGTTATGGGAATAGGGCCTGAATTGTGGTTGGTGCAGACATGATGGGCCGAATGACCTCCTTCTGCACTGTAGGGATTCTGTGATGCTATGATTATATGAAATCTGCCTTCTTTGCCAGGTCTGGTCTACAGGTGACTCCAGGTCGACAGCAATGTGACTGACTCTCAATGTGACTGGCCTAGCAAGCCACTCTTTCAAGGGCAATTAGGGATGGGCAACAATTTTTTTTCAGCGATGTCCACATCCCCTGAAAGAATAAAGAAAAAAGAGGATAGAGGGGATAAGCAAAAAAAAATACTGCAGACACTGGAAACATGAAACAAATCAGAAACACACGCGAGATCAGGTAGTATCTGTGAGGAGGAAAGTTAATGACCGCAATGTTTACAGAGGGATGGAGAAGATGTGGGGAAGGCATAGGGCTGGGACAAGGAGGTCCTGCTGAACTTAAAGACAGAGCCTCACTAACATTTTATGGTTTTATCTGTAACCTGCAGCTGGCCAAATGGGAATTTTTAAAGAATTCATTTACGAGACATGGGCATCGCTGGCTGGGCCAGCATTCATTGCCCATCCTAAATGCCCTTGAGAAGGTGGTGGTGAGCTGCCTTCTAGAGCCGCTGCAGTCCATGTAGTGTAGACACACCCACAGTGCTGTTGGGAGGGAGTTCCAGGATTTTGACCCAACGACAGTGAAGGAATGACGATATATTTCCATGTCAGGATGGTGAGTGACTTGGAGGGGAACTATCAGGAGGTGGTGTTCCCATGTATCCGCTGCCCTTGTCTTTCGGTAATGGGAGAACACACCAGCAACAGGAGGTCACAGCCAGAGAACTTTGAAGATGTGGAAATTACAATAACAACAAGGCAACTCTGTCAGCGAGAATGGAAAAAACGTATTACCAGACAAGGCCTCATTTGAGTTCAGCGGTTGTTCATTCAGGAAAGAGACTAATCTAACCTTGTGTCAGTTTCATAAACACTGCATTCCCGGCCTTGGCCACAGGATAAAATAAAGACAAGTTACCCTGACAAATAGCAAAAAACAAGATATGGTGACATATTGCACTGATGAAGAAGACTCTTTTCTATTGGATAAGAAAGGGCAAAAAGCTATGCTATGATTGGTGGACTATGTATACAAATGAAGGATTAGAAAGTTGCTTGTTGCTCATTTGCTGTAATTAACTATAATTGCTAATTATCTGTATGAATCGGGAGAACACCTTACAGTGCATTGCGCTGAATGTGTGTTCTCCTTGCTAGCAAGTAACAAAAACTTGGAAGGTTGAGTACTCTTAGTGCCTCGTGTTGTTTGTACCCAGATCGATGACAAAGCTGTTAGCCCACAACTGGGAGATGTGTCCCGGCAATTAGGAGGGAGGAAAATGTCCTCACCATTTACTGGTGGGGGTGTGGGTGGTGGGTGGTTGGGAAGGAGGGAGGTTGTGGGGTAGACAGAGAGATCTAGAAGGACAAGGGCAGCGGATACATGGGAACACCACCTCCTGATAGTTCCCCTCCAAGTCACTCACCATCCTGACATGGAAATATATCGTCATTCCTTCACTGTCGTTGGGTCAAAATCCTGGAACTCCCTCCCAACAGCACTGTGGGTGTGTCTACACTACATGGACTGCAGTGGTTCTAGAAGGCAGCTCACCACCACCTTCTCAAGGGCATTTAGGATGGGCAATGAATGCTGGCCCAGCCAGCGATGCCCATGTCTCGTAAATGAATTTTTAAAAAATTAAAAAGGTTGATCCAATAATACCAACTGTTGGAGTTTATTCATTGTTCCAGCTGAGATAGAGTCAGGATCTTCCTCCTCTCCCTACCCATAGTAAAATAGCGTGGGACTTTGCCATCGTTCAGCAAATAATCGCCAAGGACAGAGGGATCTGAGTGTTTTGGGATATGAATCACTAAAGGTTAGAATGCAGGCACAGGATGGATTAAGGCAACTGGAATGTTGGCATGTATTACAAGGGGAATGGAGCATAAAAGTTGAAAGCTTTACTGCAGCTGTACAGGACCTTGGTGAGACCACATCTGGAGTACTGTGTACAGTTTTGGTCTCTTTATTTGAAAAAAAGATATAATTGCTTTAGAAGCAATTCAGAAAATGTTCACTTGACTGGGGTGAGGGATGTATCTTACAGAGAAAGGTAGGACAGGTTGGACCTATAAGCATTGGAGTTTAGAAAAATGATCTTATTGGGACAGTATGGTGGCACAATGGTTAGCATTATTGCCTCACAGGACCAGGAACCCGAGTTTGATTCCTGGCTTGATTTGATTTGATTTGATTTATTATTGTCACATGTATTAACATAAAGTAAAAAGTATTGTTTCTTGTGCGCTATACAGGCAAAACATATCGTTCATAGAGAAGGAAATGAGACAGTGCAGAATGTAGTGTTACAGTCATAGCTAGGGTGTAGAGAACGATCAACTTAATGCAAGGTAAGTCCATTCAAAAGTCTGACAGCAGCAGGGAAAAAGCTGTTCTTGTGTCGGTTGGTACGTGACCTCAGACTTTTGTATTTTTTTCCCGAAGGAAGAAGGTGGAAGAGAGAATGCCCGGGGTGCATGGGGTCCTTACTTATGCTGGCTGCTTTGCCAGTGGGAAGTGTAGACAGAGTCAATGGATGGGAGGCTGGTTTGCGTGATGGATTGGGCTACATTCACGACCTTTTGTAGTTCCTTGTGGTCTTGGGCAGAGCAGGAGCCATACCATGCTGTGATACAACGAGAAAGAATGCTTTCTATGGTACATCTGTAAAAGTTGGTGAGAGTCATAGCTGACATGCTAAATTTCTTTAGTCTTCTGAGAAAGTAGAGGTGTCGGTGGGCTTTCTTCATAGAATCATAGAAACCCTACAGTACAGAAAGAGGCCATTTGGCCCATCGAGTCTGCACCGACCATAATCCCACCCAGGCCCTACCCCCATATCCCTACATATTTACCCACTAATCCCTCTAACCTACGCATCTCAGGACACTAAGGGCAATTTTTTCTAGCATGGCCAATCAACCTAACCCACACATCTTTGGACTGTGGGAGGAAACTGGAGCACCCGGAGGAAACCCACGCAGACACGAGGAGAATGTGCAAACTCCACACAGACAGTGACCCAAGCTGGGAATCGAACCTAAGTCCCTGGAGCTGTGAAGCAGCAGTGCTAACCACTGTGCTACCGTGCCACCCCTTAACTATAGTGTCAGCATGGGGGGACCAGGACAGGTTGTTGGTGATCTGGACACCTAAAAACTTGAAGCTCTCGACCCTTTCTACTTTGTCCCCATTGAGTCTGCACCAACCACAATCCCACCCTGTTCCTGCAATCCCACATATTTAGCCTGCTAATCCCCTGACACTAGCATGGCCAATCAACATAACCCGCACATCTTTGGACTGTGGGAGGAAACCGGAGCACCCGGAGGAAACCCACTGTGCCACCGTGCTGCCCCTCTTGCTCTGTGCATTGAAATCACACCATCCCTGTTCTGATCCAGCACATCTCAGAGATGTGAGTGGAGTCTGGAGTTGCAAATTGCAGGGAAAGATCTAACTAACAGCGCATGCTATGAAATGCTCTGCTCCATCCAGATCGGCCACATATAGATAAAGGCTTAAGAATTTATTTGGCTCTGGAATCATTGGAAAGGCATTAAAATAGACTTGTACCCTGAATGCTTCCAGTTTGTAGTTGCAATTTAAGTGATCACCTACCCTCATATTATTAAACAGCTTTTGGAACAATATTGTAGCCATAATAATCATTCTTAACAATTGAAATGAGTAATTAAGAACTAAAAGTGATCTCTAAATTGCTAATTACATTGCTTTTAACCTTTCCGCACTATGTAATTTAAAATGTAACCTTACTGTGCTTTGCATTGTTAACCATTATCTCTTTTAATCAATCACTTTGAACCTTAACCTTCTTTATCTATGACATCAAATGAGTTAACTACCAGCCTTTAATGTCTGCAATCTGATTTCAAAGCTACTAGAAAGCAGAAACAATAGGCGTAGTTTTCCAATTTGTTTCTCTGAGTATTAACTCGGGTGGTGAAGGGGGAGTGGTGTGGGCTCGCTGGCTGTGTGCGCACCGGCTGTGTAGTCCATGGCTGTGTAGTCTGCCGGTTGTGTAGTCTGCCATCTATGTAGTCTGCTGGCTCTGTAGCCACTGGCTGTGTAGCCTGCTGGCTGTGTAGTCTGCCGGTTGCGTAGTCTGTCGTCTGTGTAGTCTGTCGTCTGTGTAGTCTGTCGTCTGTGTAGTCCGTTATCTGTCTAGTCTGCCAGCTGTGTAGTCTGCCGGCTGTGTAGTCCACTGACTGTGTAGCCACCGGCTGTGTAGCCGCCGGCTGTGTAGTCTGCTGGTTGCATAGTCTGCGGGCTGTGTAGTCTATCGTCTGTGTAGTCTGCCGTCTGTGTAGTCTGTCATCTGTGTAGCCCGCCGTCTATATAGTCTACTGGCTGTGTAGCCCGCCAGCTGTGTAGCCCGCCAGCTGTGTAGCCCGCCAGCTGTGTAGCCCGTTGGCTGTTCTGCCAGCTTTTCTTGCCAAATATTTAAACACTTGATAAAAACAGGAGGTGGGTCCTATAACATCATGCCCGCCGGGCGGGCTCTGACTGAGCAACTTAGGCTCCTGAGAGATTGGGGTGCACCGATGTGAAAACATATTAAAATATGAATCACCCCACAGACACAGAAACCACCCCCCCCTCCTCCTCAGGAAATCCCCCCACAGCCAGGAGCTTCCCCACCGAACCTCCCAAATAGAAGCTCACCCCGCGGCACTGCCCAGATAGTATTAGGGTACTGCCGGGGCATCGTGACCCTCTCCCCCCGGGGGCGTCCCTACTTGTGCGGGTTCTGTTCGCCAGTTCCTCATTTTTCAAAAGGTGTCGAGGACTGTGCTGATGTGATATCACACCACCGGGGTGGGAGGAACTTTCCTATGTTACAGTCTGGTGACCCACTAATCATATTCAAATATATGAAAATGGGGTACCCGTCATCGCATGGTGGGAACCCTGCTATGTTATTGGCAGGAGGTCAGGGACAATCAAGTGGGGAAATCCCGCCAGCCTAAATACTATTTTGGAACTCCTGAAATATTCTCTGCCCTCTCCGTCATTCCCGCCGGCCAAAAATAAGTTTAGAATATCCCTCCCGACAATGTCTCTGTTGGTCATAAATGAATTTGGGTGGTGCCAGACCTTCCTTAACAGGTGTCACCCCACAGTACAATATTTCCCCGAGTTTGACACCAAATTGGTTATTTCATCCCAAGTCATAAAGATGGGTTTTTAAAATGTTGTCCTTCTGGGTGTGGGCAACTCTACGGGCACTGAGTTCAGATGAGTGTCACATGTTTGCCGGAACCAATCCTTTCTTTCAAGTGGATGTAGGAACCAATTGAGTTTTTACAATCGGATTTTTAAAATATTCCTTTGAGGGATATGGGTATCGTTGGCTAGGCCAGAATATTATTGTCCATCCCTAATTGCCCTTGAGAAATAGGTGATGAAACACCTTCTTAAATAGCTGCTGTCCATGTGGTGTAGGTACAACCACAGTGCTGTTAGGAAGTGACCTACAGGAATTTGACCCAGTGAGGGGTCGGTTCCATTCATTCCTTTGAATAGATGAAGACGGTACTGGTATGGAGTTGAGTTTCTTTTATTGAACGGAACTTAAAATTAAATCATTACAGAAAGCGAACAGAGAGAGAGAGAGAGAGATACTGGCTTTTACCTCCAGTCTGGTACTGAAAACTGAGATGAGCTTGAACAGACTTGATCCGAACGAACAACATAGAACTGTCACTATCTTTGTTATTGAAATTGTTTGGCACACGCTGTCTCTAACCTGGACAAACAACTTGCACGTTTTGTTTATGAAAAACTTTATTTGGCTTATGAGAAAGCCTGTTTTTGCTTTGCATTAGGCTTTCAAAAATGCAGTCAATTTTCCTAGCTAACCCAGCATGCCTTCTGAGTCTTAAAATGCGGTCAAGTTAAGTTTTTTTAAGCTTAGCATTCAAATGTAATTACATAGGCAGAAATATCTTAAAGTGAAGTCTTTGAATAAATGAAGCAAAGCATACACAGGCTCAATAGAAGGATTGGTGATATAGTTCCAAGTCAAAATGTTGTGCGGCTTGGTAGGGAACTTAGAGGTGGTGGTTTTCCAATGCATCTGCTGCCTTTGTCCTTCTAGATGGTGCAGGTCATGGGTTTAGATTCCATGGTTATTTCCAGATGAATTACCATGGTGGAATTCAACCCTGTTAGTGGGTTGTTCATCCAGTATCATTAACGTTAGGATCCTATCTCCATTCGGTGAAAGCAATGTCACACCTGGGCAATGAAGGTTGCTCGTCCCAGACAGGGGCAAAGTGAAGACAGAAGTGAGTTTAAGAAGGTGTGACGGTGAGAGTGCATCCCCAGTCAGCAGAGAACACCAAGAGAGGAGGAGTCTAGCAAAAACACTGAGGATTCTTGCAACTGTGAAAGAATTGCATCAACATTGGTGTCACAGCAAGTACGGGGTTCAAGGTCTATGGGTGACTAAATCAGGTGAGCTAAGAGGAAGTTATTTCTTTCTTTAACAAGCTCAGACAGGCTGGATGTAAGGAGAGTGGGACTTAACGATTTGGGGACAGCAGCACAGGGTGAGTGGAAGCATCAGCGAGTGAGGTCAGGAAGGTTTTGATTGGTGAGTATCTGGTGAGTTGCATTATGCACATCTTTAATAAGTATTTAGTTTATTTCTGTTAAATTTCTTCTTTTCTCTTCCGGCAACTAGTGGCCCCTGCAACAGATAAAGCACGTGTTTATAGCTGCTTTTGTAGCTTGTTTTACCTGGAACAGGTGGTCGCTAGCCTGTTGCCAGGGACCACAGCTTATGGGGCTCTGCTCTGCATCAAACATGGCTGACCAGGAGACACACTCCCACTCTTACTGCCTGTCACAGGTATACTGGAAGGACTTACAGGTTAATCATCAACCTCTTTGGCCAAGTTATTCATGCACCTTCCTTGGCTATCAGGTCCTGGGCTGGGATTTGAACCTGGATCTTCTGGCTCAGAGGCAGGGACACTACCCATTGCACCACAGGACATCCCCTTGTTTAGTTAATCTAATAGATAGAGGCATGGCAGGGAACCTCAGTTCTAAGGAGTGTACATCCTGTTCCACACTCACCCCAAAAATGTGCGGGTTAGGTTGATTGGCCAGGTTAAAAAAAATTGCCCCTTAGTGTCCGGAGATGCGTAGGTTAGAGGGATTAGCGGGTAATATGTGTAGGGATATGGGAGTAGGGCCTGGGTGGGATTGTGGTCGGTGTAGACTTGATGGGCCGAATGGCCTGTTTCTGCACTGTAGGGTTTCTATGATTCTATGAAAACCAGAAAATCCCGCCTGAAGTCGACAGACCTTTGCATGGTCTGCCCCCCCCCCCCCCCCCCCCCCCACCCGCTATGATTCCTATGGCGGGCGGGATGGGAAAATTTCCCCTAAGATTTGCAGGATCAGGATCCATATTCCAGCAATAGAATATATGATTGTAAAAAATCTTGGAAATAAAGTGAGTTAAGCAAGCACACTGAATACTGAAGTAAAATCGAGGCCATTTTATGAGGAGAGGTTAAGAAAATGGTTAAAAAGGCACACAGCTTCCTGAGATTTATAAATGGAGTCAAACTGGGTTGCTCTTGAAGAGAGTTGGGAGGGACACAATGGGCCAAAAGGCCTCTTTGTGTGCTGTAACCATTCTATGAAAATGAATGGTGGTTCTGATCCCTGTTTATTGTTGATGATACACTGTATCTCTTAGATGCCCAGTTTTGAGTTGCAGAATCCACTCTTTGTCTCTTTTCCCTGTTTATTCCAGCCATGATATGGATGGAAAAGCCATGGTAGTATGGGCTGAGGTTAGAAACAGGAAAGGAGAGGCCACCCTGTTGGGAGTTTTCTATAGGTCTCCGAAAAGTTCCAGAGATGTAGAAGAAAGGATTGCAAAGATGATTCTGGATAGGAGCGAAAGTAACAGGGTAGTTGTTATGGGGGACTTTAACTTTACAAATATTGAATAGAAACGCTATAGTTTGAGTACTTTAGATGGGTCAGTTTTTGTCCAATGTGTGCAGGAGGGTTTCCTGACACATTATGTAGATAGGCCAACAAGAGGCGAGGCCACATTGGATTTGGTACTGGGTAATGAACCAGGCCAGGTGTTAGATTTGCAGGTAAGGGAGCACTTTGGTGATAGTGACCACAATTCGGTTACGTTTACTTTAGCGATGGAAAGGGATAGGTATTTCCCGCAGGGCAAGTGTTATAGCTGGGGGAAAGGAAATTATGATGCGATTAGGCGAGATTTAGGATGCATAGGATGGGGAAGAAATCTGCAGGGGATGGGCACATTGGAATGTGGAGCTTGTTCAAGGAACAGCTACTGCATGTCCTTGATAAGTATGTACCTGTCAGGCAGGGAGGAAGTGGTCGAGCGAGGGAATCTCTTGTGAAGAGGAAGAAGGAGACTTATGTAAAGATGAGACATGAAGGCTCAGTTAGAGCGCTTGAGAGTTACAAGTTAGCCAGGAAGGACCTGAAGAGAGAGCTAAGAAGAGCCAGGAGGGGACATGAGAAGTCTTTGGCAGGTAGGATCAAGGTAAACCCTAAAGCTTTCTATAGGTATGTCAGGAATAAAAGAATGACTAGGGTAAGATTAGGGCCAGTCAAGGACAGTAGTGGGAAGTTGTGCGTGGAGTCCGAAGAGATAGGAGAGGCGCTAAATGAATATTTTTCGTCAGTATTCACACAGGAAAAAGACAATGTTGTCGAGGAGAATACTGAGATACAGGCTATTGGACTAGATGGGATTGAGGTTCATAAGGAGGAGGTGTTAGCAATTCTGGAAAGTGTGAAAATAGATAAGTCCCCTGGGCCGGATGGGATTTATCCTAGGATTCTCTGGGAAGCTAGGGAGGAGATTGCAGAGCCTTTGGCTTTGATCTTTATGTCTTCATTGTCTACAGGAATAGTGCCAGAAGACTGGAGGATAGCAAATGTTGTCCCCTTGTTCAAGAAGGGGAGTAGAGACAACCCTGGTAATTATAGACCAGTGAGCCTTACTTCTGTTTTGGGCAAAGTTTTGGAAATGATTATAAGAGATAGGATTTATAATCATCTAGAAAGGAACACTTTGATTAGGGATAGTCAATACGGTTTTGTGAAAGGTAGGTCGTGCCTCACAAACCTTATTGAGTTCTTTGAGAAGGTGACCAAAGATGTGGATGAGGGTAAAGCAGTTGATGTGGTGTATATGGATTTCAGTAAAGCGTTTGATAAGGTTTCCCCATGGTAGGCTATTGCAGAAAATACGGAGGCATGGGATTGAGAGTGATTTTGCGGTTTGGATTAGAAATTGGCTAGCTATAAGAAGACAGAGGGTGGTGGTTGATGGGAAATGTTCATCCTGGAGTTCAGTTACTAGTGGTGTACCGCAAGGATCTGTTTTGGGACCACGGCTGTTTGTCATTTTTATTAATGACCTGGATGAGGGCGTAGAAGGCTGGGTTAGTAAATTTGCGGATGACACTAAAGTCGGTGGAGTTGTGGACAGTGCGGAAAGATGTTGCAGGTTACAGAGGGACATAGATAAGCTGCAGAGCTGGGCTGAGAAGTGGCAAATGGAGTTTAATGCGGAAAAGTGTGAGGTGATTCACTTTGGAAGGAGTAACAAGAATACAGAGTACTGGGCTAATGGTAAGATACTTGGTAGTGTGGATGAGCAGAGAGATCTCGGTGTCCATGTGCATAGATCCCTGAAAGTTGGCACCCAGGTTGAAAGGGTTGTTAAGAAGGCGTACAGTGTGTTAGCTTTATTGGTAGAGGGATTGAGTTTCGGAGCCATGATGTCATGTTGCAGCTGTATAAAACTCTGGTGCGGCCACACTTGGAGTATTGCGTACAGTTCTGGTCGCCGCATTATAAGAAGGATGTGGAAGCATTGGAATGGGTGCAGAGGAGATTTACCAGGATGTTGCTTGGTATGGTGGGAAGGTCTTATGAGGAAAGGCTGAGTGACTTGAGGCTGTTTTCGTTAGAGAGAAGAAGGTTAAGAGGTGACTTAATAGAGGCATACAAGATGATCAGAGGATTAGATAGGGTGGACAGTGAGAGCCTTTTTCCTCGGATGGTGATGGCTAGCATGAGGGGACATAGCTTTAAATTGAGAGGTGATAGATATAGGTCTGATGTCAGAGGTAGGTTCTTTACTCAGAGAGTTGTAAGGGCGTGGAATGCCCTGCCTGCAACAGTGGTGGACTCGTCAACATTAAGGGCATTTAAAGGGTCATTGGATAAACATATGGATGATATTGGAATAGTGTAGGTTAGATGGGCTTATGATTGGTTTCACAGGTCGGCGCAACATTGAGGGCCGAATAGGCCTGTACTGCGCTGTAATGTTCTATTTCTATGTTTTATGTTCTAAGATCAAGATGAACAGCGGAGCAGGCTCAAAGGGCCGAATGGCCTAGTCCTGCTTCTAGTTTCTATGTTATCCTAAAGTAGAGTATGCATTTTCTACATCGCAAAGTGACGCAGAGTGAATCCTGCCAGGATACAAATCCAACAATGCCTGACCCCTGAGTCTGAACTATCAGTCCTGATAGCAAGATAACAGGGAGCTTTATTATTTTCTTTAATTCATCTCTGGGATGTAGTTGATACTGGCATGGTTAACATTTATTGGGTAACTCTAGGCTTAGGTTGATTGGCCATGCTAAATTGTCCCTTAGTGTCCGGGAGATTAGCAGAGTAAACATGTGAAGTTACGGGACTGGGGCCTGGGTGAGATGGTCATTGTTGCAGACTCAACAGGCTGAATGGCCTCTTTCTGCATCGTAGGGATTCTATCATTCTGTGGTCACTCTTGAGAAGGTGCTGTGTGAACAGTATGTGTGGTGCAGTGCTTCCACAGTGCTGTTCAAATCCCAGCTATAATAAATGAGCCATGATATATTTCTAACAGGATGATGTCTGGCTTGGAGGGAACCTGGAGATCATGATTTTCTCCATACATTTGATTTCCTTGTCCTCCTTGATGGTGGAGGCCATGGGTTTGGGAGGTGTTGCTGAAGAAACCTTGGTGAATTGCTGTACCGCATCCTGCAGATATTTCACACTGTAGTCATGTAGCGTTGGGTGGCACAGTGGTTAGCACGGCTGCCTCACAGCACCAGGGACCCGGGTTCGATTCCTGGCTTGGGTCACTGTCTGTGCGAGTCTACACATTCTACCCATGTCTGCGTGGGTTTCCTCCCATAATCTGAAAGACTACTGGTTAGGTGCTTTGGCTGTGCTAAATTCTCCCTCCGTGTACCCAAACAGGCGCCGGAGTGTGGCGACTAGGAGATTTTCACAGTAACTTCACCACAGTGTTAATGTAAGCCTACTTGTGACACTAATAAATGGAGGGAATTAATGTTTAGGCCAGTGGAGGAGCTACCTCTTGTCAGGGAATGGATGTTTTTAATTTAATTTCTTCACTGGGTTGGCTCCTCATTTTTGATGCGCCTGGTTTTGCTCCTGTCATGACTTCTATGCTCTTTATTTAACATGTGTTGGTCATCTGACTTGGTGGTAATGGAGAAGTGAGGGACATGCTGGGTTATGAGATTAAAGATTGTGGTGAAATACTGTTCTACTGCTAATAGATCATAGCACCTCATGCTCAGCTGCATAATCCTTTCTTATTGAGTCCCATTTAGCACAGTAGTAGTTCTTCAAAAGACAATGGAGGGTGTCCTCTGTGTGAAGATGGAACTTGATCTCCACAAAGATTAAGGGGTGGTCTTTCCTACTGATGCTTTATAGACATATACATCTGCAGTAAGTAGATTGATGAGAATGAGGTCAAGTAGATTATTCTCTTCTGTTGGTTCTTTCATCATCTATTGCAAGCCCAGTCATAGAATCATAGAATCCTACAGTGCAGAAGGAGGCGATTCGGCCCACCAGGTCTGCACCGACCACAATCCCACCCAGGCACTATCCCTATAACCCCATGCATTTACCCGAGCTAGTTCCCCTGACACTAAGGGGCAATTTAGCATGGCCAAACCACTAACCCACACACCTTTGGACTGTGGGAGGAAACAGAAGAGGAAACCCGGAGGAAACCCATGCAGACACGGGAAGAGCATGCAGACTCTGCACAGACATTGACGAAAGTCAGAATTGAACCCGGGTCCCTGGCGCTCCTTCAGGAGTTGGTCAACTTTGTCAATGGTGATACTACAGAGCCACTCTTGAGAGACTTTGAAGACGTCTACCAAAGTACATTCTGCACCCTTGTTACCCCCGACCACTTCCATCTAGAAGGGTAATGGCAGCAGATACATGGGAACACCACCACCTGCAAGTTCCCCTCCAAGCAACTCACCATCCTGACTTGGAAATATATCGCCGTTCCTTCGCTGTCGCTAAGTCAAAATCCTGAAATTCCCTCCCTAATGGCATTGTGGGTCAATCCACAGAGCATGGACTGCAGCGATTCAAGAAGGTGGCTCACCACCACCTTCTCAAGGGCAATTGGGGATGGGCAATAAATGCTGGCCAGCCAGTGATGCCCATGTCCCACTAATGAATTTTTTAAAACTCTCAATGTTTCCTCCAAATGGCGATCAACTGATTTATCAGCTAAGAGAATGGTCAGTGGCAGTCAGCAGGATGTTTCCTTGTCCATTTTTGAAGTGAAAATTCCATGCAATCCAGGATCAATGTTGCTCACTCGCAGAGTGACTGTATGTTATACTGGCAGAGGAAGATGACAGAGTCTTGAACGTGATTGGGAATGCATGAGACTGGCAGTGATTCTTTACAGTTTCCCAGCACCAGTTTCCCAGCCCCTCTGCTTAAGAGTAGAATTCACTAAAAAAAACTGGGAGACACAAAAATCTGCCAGAGTTTCTGCCTTTAATTTTGGCTGCATTATCTTTACTTACACCAGTGCACTGCACGGTGGCACAGTGGTTAGCACTGCTACCTCACAGTTCCAGGGACCTGGGTTCGATTCCCGGCTTGAGTCACTGTCTGTGTGGAGTTTGCACATTCTCCCTGTGTCTGCATGGGTTTCCTCTGGGTGCTCCGGTTTCCTCCCACTGTCCAAATATGTGTGGGTTAGGTGCATTGTCTGTGCTAAATTGCCTCATAGTGTCCCAGGGTGTGCAGGTTAGAGGGATTAGCAGGGTAAATATGTGAGGTTACGGCGTTAGGGCCTAGGTGCAATTGTTGTCGGTGCAGACTCGATGGGCCAAATAGCCTCATTCTGCACTGTAGGATTGCTATGATTCTGTGATAGCAGATTTCCTTCCCTAAAGGACATTCGTGAACCAGATGGGTTTTTCCAACAATCGACAATGGTTTCATGGTCATCAGTAGATTCTTAATTCCAGATATTTTTTATTGAATTCAAATTCCACCATCTGCTGTGGCGGGATTCGAACCCTGGTCCTCAGAATATTAGCTGAGTTTGTGGATTAATAGTCTAGTGATGATACCACTAGGCCATTGCTTCCTGTAGCTGCTGCAGTGGTGGATATTATAATAAAAGCTTTTGATTAGAATGCAAGGTCTTTTTTTTATGATATCTATCATTGCATATTCCATTTAATCAAAAATTTAATTCCTCCCGGCGATATTACAACTCAAATCAGGGTCAAGTGCACTTCCACGTAAATGCATATTCTATCCCGCCCCAGAAATCGAGCTGCACACTCCAGATAAAATTGAATTTGCTCCGTGAAAATCCTGATTGAACTACTTGATTAAGGAACGTCAGTCGGGAATTCCACCTTGGAGATGGAAGCTGAAGTTGCTGGGCAACGGATCGTGAAATATCACGAAGCTCCGGCGTGTTCTCCTGGCTAAGAAATGATCATTAACTCGACATGAATTGTTTCTCAAGTGGCACGCTGTTTATAATTTCCTTCTGCAGAAGTGGATTTCGCAACAGGTGTGCTTTGCAAGTGCAGAATGCAACATGCTGCTTAATAGGATAATGACGTTGGCTCCGCCCATTTAATTTGCACAAATACAGACACATCTTTCCTAATGGCACACAGGCATATCAGCTAAAGAAGCATGAAATGAACAGATCCCTTGGGTTATCAGTGTGCCAAAAAGGAACAGGAACTACTGGTAAAGGGCACAGTCCTTCCACTGCAATATAGTCTTTTGAAGCAAACTGATTGCATAATAGCAAGATGTATATGTTACAGCGTTTTCATCTGGAGCAGTGTTTGTCATCACGTGCTGTAGAATCTTACTGTCTCTCCAGGAGTAATTTGCAAAAACAATCTATTTGAGAGAAGTCAGCCAGGGTACCACAATGTTTGATGAAAGCGGCACCGTGGCCCAGTAGTTAGCACTTCTGCCTCACAGCGCCAGGGACCCGGCTTCGATTCCCGGTTTGGGTCACTGCCTATGTGGAGTTTGCACGTGCGTTTGCACGTTCTCCCCATGTTGTGTGGGTTTCCTCCAGGTGCTCTGGTTTCATAGATCATAGAATCCCTACAGTGCAGAAGGAGGCCATTCGGCCCATTGAATCTGCACTGACCACAATCCCACTCAGGCCCTATCCCCACACATTTACCCTGCTAATCCCATGACGCTTGGGTCAATTTAGCTGGCCAATCAACCTAACCCGCACATCTTTGGACTATGGGAGGAAACCAAACCACCCGGAGGAAACCCAGGCGGACACGTGGAGAATGTGTAAACTCCACACAGTGACCCGAGGCTGTAAATGAACCCAGATCCCTGGTGCTGTGAGGCGACAGTGCTAACCACTGTGCCACCTCACAGTCTGAAAGACGTGCTGGTTAGGTGCATTGGCCTTGCTAAATTCTCCCTCAGTGTACCCGAAAAGCGCCGGAGTGTGGCGATTAGGGATTTTCACAGTCATTGCAGTGTTAATGCAAGCTGACTTGTGACAGGAATAAATAAACTTAAACTTTAAAGAAAGTGGCAGATTTTCCTGCTGAAAAGTGCTCCTGCATGCTTGGACCCTCGCTCCCCAGCTCTCCCAATAGAGAAAGCAATTGGCACAAAATTAGCCCCTTCACATCCAAGGTTGCCATTTATTAAGTCACCTGTCGTTTTTGTTACAATGAAGGCTTCAGGAGATGCCATTATTCCCACTGTGCAAAGTAAATGGGGAATACAGTAAGTGGCATCTCAATGCCATCTCGTGATGATTGAGTCCATTCACATTTGTTGCTGGGAGAAATCTCAGAGCAGGTTTTTATACAAAACATTCTGATTTCCAGGGGATGATTTTGACTTTGGTAATGGGATAAGATGGGCATTAGCAGCTGGTGGAAATTCTCTCATTAAATTCAACAGAAAGGAAAATCAGAGAGATTGATTCAGGCTGCTGGTCCAAAGGTCGGAGAGTCTAAAACTAGAGGGTATAGGTTTAAGGTGAGAGGGGAGAGATACAAAAGGGTCCAGAGGGGCAATTTTTTCACACAGAGGGTGGTGAGTGTCTGGAACAAGCTGCCTGAGATAGTAGAGCGGGTACAATTTTGTCTTTTAAAAACATTTAGACAGTTACACGGGTAAGATGGCTATAGAGGGATATGGGCCAAATGTGGGCAATTGGGATTAACTAAGTGATTAAAAAACGGACGGCATGGACAATTTGGGCCGAAGTGCCTGTTTCCATGCTGTAAACCTCCATGACTCTATGGTCAGATGTCGCCTATTTTACATTCTCGATTGGGGCCCTTGCCCCTGTTTTTCTGTGTTCTCTTGAAGAGGTGCCTGTGCATCTTTCTCCACATCATCTTTGGGTAATGCAGTGCATATGGTCAGATGGCACTTTCCGCTTCATCCTGTCTGGATTTAAACAGGGTGTCTCTGCCAAACTGACATCAGGGACTTGATTTTCAATCTGGAGTCGGACTGAGGCCTGCGTAATTTCTGGGTCCCGACCCCATGTTGCATCTGTATCATTCATGTGATGCAAGCTTCAGTTGGGCTGGTGGCGAGCTCAGCGCCCAATGAGTGAGGCTGAGCTCTGCCAGGAGCTGCCTGCACAACATGAGTGTCAGATGCAGATGGCAGCCATGATGGTGTCTGCTAATACCTTGGAGAAGTGAGGAGGTCAGACAGTGAAGAAACAACAGCCTCACTGCACAGGGAAATTGCCAAATGACCAATGAAGAAGTACGTGTCTCTACCGCTATGCACAAAAAAAATGCCTAGCGGCAAAAAATTAATTTTAAAAAATTACTTAATTGTTCCCTGCGTTAAACCCAACAACTGTACCTAATCTGTACCAGACTACTTGATTTTGGTGACTTGCAAATTGAAAATTGCCTTCTGGCTCTCCCCAGCCAGTTAATAAGCACCTCACGGAGCTCAATAGGTCATTCATTGGAAATGAATGGGTTCCTGTTTCTAGTCCCCTTGGAAATATTTTTGGATGTCAGGGTACTGACACGCCATCCAGGAGTGACATTTTCAATCATGTCTGCTTATGTTTTCACCCCCAAAAGGCAACTGGAAATCCTGGTCCAGATATCACAGGAAGTGTCACTAGATGCAGCAAAAACAGAAAATGCTGGAAAATCTCAGCAGATCTGACAGCATCTGTGGATTGAAAGAATAGAGCCAACATTTCGAGTCTGGGTGACCCTTCGCCAGAGCTCTCAGTAAATGCAGCAACCTGACAACATAACGCCAATAAATAACGTAGGAAATTAAAAACAGGGTAAGCTTTAAATTTGACCCATTTAAAATCAAATTAATCTTTCAGCATTTTGACTATGAAGATCTGTCATTGGTCAAGTTTACATTTCAACACAATTCATACTAACAGACAGACGGTTTATAAACTTCAAGGATCATATGAGTTTGAAAATTTACATCCTCTTGTTTCTCCTTCTCATTTGACCATGAACACAACCTGTCATTGTTCACCCAGTACAAGGTGGTATTTTCTGCAGGTCTAACCCCAGGGAGTGTATTGTCCAAATCTGCAGATGATTGGTCTCCTTGGGAGTTATTTAGGTCAAAGGGTGAATACAGGCATTCAATGAGTTCAGTGCTAATTGGACACACTAGTTTGAAAGTCTTGACTTAGCGCACCATTTTGGTCCAAACTGCTGATTACTATCATGTGAACTTGTCTGCGGCCTCTAAACTCAAGAACCACAGGACATGAATTCCAGCTCAGATTTGATGCAATTTTCATGAATCAGTACATGAGGGTTCCTCACGCCTACTTTCACTGAATGTGACGTGGGGGGGGGGGGGAATTGAGGAGAATGGGTGGGGAATGGGGCGATGGTATGGGGAATGGTGTGGGTGTATGGGAGGGGGATGGTGGGGAATTGGGGGGGTGGGGAATTGGGGGGATGGGGAAATGTTCTTTGTTCTGGAGTTGGGAACTATTTGTCAAGTAAGTTAAAAGCAGTTGACAACTTTACATTTCACAATCCAATCCTGAATAGTGTTTTAAATATGTTTATAAAGCAGTGATTAATAATAGGATTTTATTCTTAAAAGGTAAGTGTCCACTAAATTGACCGGCATTGTGAAAGTGGAAAAGTTTACAAATGCATTAGAGTACATTATCCATTGGATACAATACTCTTCTGCATTGCACAATATTGATATTCAGACTTGACTGGGGCAATTGTATCCAATGATTTCATCCTTTTATTGATTGACCTGTCCCTTATTTTAAATCTTGAACAAATGGCTGAGCTCTTTAAATGATCTGTTCCCCTATTTAGATGTGGACAAATGGCTTAATTCATTAAATTACTTCAAAAACTTTAATGTATTCAACTCTGAAGGTTTTATGCAATGGAATCTCACTATGAATACTTGGCTGAGTTCTGAACCCTGATAATTGATTCACTTCAGCAGCAGTTGTTGATAAAGCTATCAAGGGAATATGAGTCTATTAATCTAAACAGCTTTATCACCACGTAATAGGATTATGTTATTTTTAAGTAGATTTTGAATGACTGTTTGGTTATCTTGACAGTTTTATGAGAATCTCAAAGACTTCTCAATTTTATACCATGCTCAAGAGTTCTGTACTGTGCATTCTGGGTATATGCGCATTGGGGAACTAATGGGCTGAGAGGGCATGGATGGGTAGGGGGGAGTCCAAAGATATGCGGGTTAGGTTGATTGGCCAGGTTAAAAATTGTCCCTGAGATGTGTAGTTAGAGGGATTAGCGGGTAAATATGTGGGGGTAGGGCCTGGGTGGGATTGTGGTCGGTGCAGACTCGATGGGCCGAATGGCCTCCTTCTGCACTGTAGGGTTTCTATGTTCTATGTTCTATGTGAGGGGAGCCAGGGGCAGGAGGATATGAGGATCATGGGGCTATGAGTGTTGAGGGGGACATGTAGATGATGGGGAGGTATGTGAGGGTGAGAGGTGGGTGAGGGGTGAGGTTTAGGGGGTTTCACACTTATCTACCAAATTGATTTGATTTGATTTTATTGGCACATGTATTGGGATACAGTGAAAAGTTTTTTTTCTTGCACGCTATACAGACAAAATACACTGCTCATGAAGTACACAGGGGAAAAGGATAGGGTGTAGAACTGAGTGTTGCAACTACATAGTGGGTGAAGCAAAAGATCAGCTTAGTGTATGAGACCATTCAAAAGTCCGATGGCAGCAGGGAAGAAGCTGTTCTTGAGTCCGTTGGTACATGGTCTCAGGCTTTTATATATTTTTCCCAATGGAAGAAGGTGGAACAGAGTATGTCCGGGGTGCGTGGGGTCCTTGATTATGCTGGCTTCTTTCCTGAGGCAGCGGGAAGTGTAGACAGTTTCAATGGATGTGAGGCTGGTTTGCATGATGGACTGGCCTTCATTCACAACCCTTTGTAGTTTCTTGTGGTCTTGGTCAGAGCAGGAGTCATACCAAACTGTGATACAACCAGAAAGATTGCTTTCGATGATGCATCGTTAAAAATTGGTGGGAGTTATAACGGACATGCCAAACTGGGCTGATGTCCCAACCATTGGAGATGGACCTTCTAACCTGCCACCTCAACATCTACCTGTCTGCGTTCCTGACTCCACTCTGCTTTGGGAGGTGGCGGGCCAAATTCTAGCCCACCTCCCAACACTGGGAGGCAAAAATATAATGAATAGGGATGGCACTCGGGAGACGGGATTGCAACATTGGGAAATGACCCGATTCCCGGTACCTGTCTCAAACGGATAAAGTCTGGCCTTATGTCTCCATAAAGCGCAGAGTTATAATCCCATGACTGTTAAAATCTCTCATCACTGCACTGCCATGCAGCCTCTTTAATGAGCATTCGCAGGCATGTGGTTATCCATATCCAGTGACTGTTCCTAGTGCTGGCTTCATCTCCTTTACCAGCAGAATGGCATATTGTGTTAAACATGTGTTAAATCAGCTTGACCACCTTGAAGAATCATCATTGATTAATGTATTGTGGAAAATTGCCCCTTCTTGCTACTGGAAGGCTTCTTCACCCAGAATCACAACCATAAAAATCTTATTAATAGGGAGAACAAGATGAAGGTCTGTTGGGTTCATTCATTCATTTGAATAGATGAGGACAGCACTGGTAGAAGTTTTAAAATCGTTTTCTTTTATTGAACAGAACTTAAAAAGATTAACATGACAGAAGCAAAATGAAAAAGTGAACTTGGAGAATGGCTTCTCAGCCAGGCCCTGTACTGAACCTTTTCACACTGAACTGGGTCTTGAAAACTGAAAACACACATTAAAATCCAAACTATATTTTAACCCTTATCTCATTATTGGAAATGTGTTTCGCAGTCTGTCTCCGTCTTAGAAAAACAATCCTTGCAGCTACTGTTATGAAAACTTGTTTGCCTGCATTGTGTTACTTCAGTAATGCAGTCAATTTTTAGCTAACTTTTGCTTTCTGATTCTACATGTAGTCAAGTTAGCATAGTTAGTTACATAGGCAGAAATATCTTAAAATGAAGTCTTTGCACAGACTGAAGCAAACAGGGCTAAACAAACATAGGATCTCTCAAGGTCCAAGGTTTACAGTACAGGGTATCACTAAGATTGGAATGGATGGAAGAGATGGCAAAGCAAATCAAAGTAGTGGCTGCATGAGTTTTCACAGCCTGGATTTTAGACAGAGGGTAAGCGTGAGGGAGGTAATGTGCACCACAGTCTTGAGGTTCAGGGAAAGGATGAATTAGAAGAAGACTTTGGGGGTGAAATTGGTCTATACCAGCAACACAAAACAGGTTTATAGAAATTAGCAGCTGATTTTTCACCAGACTGATCCACTGAGATTAGGACCATATAAATGATACAGCATAGAAAGGTGACCATTCAGCCCATTTTCTCCATGCCAACCCAAATACACTCAGCTGCCCTTTCTAATCTCACCTTCCTGCGCATAACCCAGAGCCCTGCAACTTACAGTGCTTAAGGTGCAGATCCAGGTATTTTTAAAGTTAGTTTAGGTTCTTTGCTTCCACAAAGAACGATACTTCAAATCCCTCTTGGACACTCATTTTCCAAACCCACTGTTGCTCTTACTCAAAGAATCATAGAATCCCTAAAGTACAGGAGGAGGCCATTCGGCCAATTGAGCCTGCACTGACAACAATCCCACCCAGGCCCTATTCCCATTACTCCGCATAACTACTCTGCTAATCACCCTGACACTAAGGGACAATTTACCATGGCCAATCAACCTAACCTGCAACCTAATCTTTGGAGTATGGGAGGAAACCGGATACCCGGAGGAAATCCACACAGACACAGTGAGAACGTGCAGACACCACACAGACAGTCACCCAAGGCCAGAATTGAACTCGGCACTGTGAGGCAGCAGTGCTAACCAGTGTGACGCCTTGGAAATATTTTCCAAAGCATTAGAAAATAAAAACTGGTGCAGTGAAATCTCAGCTGCTGATTTCACACTACAAGCCTATTCATGCTGCTGGCACAGACTAGTTACCCTGTCTAAGAGAATAAATTGATGAAAATCTCCCAGCTAAGACAAAACTGACTTGTAACCCTGGGACTCAAACATGTCACTGCTTATAAAGGAAGTGAATTCTTGTCGTTATTCAGCTTTGGATGTTGTCCCTGGATATCCCACTGATACTTGGTTTAATATAATGAAACATTACCAAAATCTTAAACACTGACTTCCAGAAACTGACCCATATCAGAAGGATAAAGCAGAAGGATAAAGTAAATGTTACCTCTATTTTGTTCTACATTTGCACTGTGCACAATGTCACAATGGTTAGCACTGCTGCTTCACAGCGCCAGGGACCCGGGTTCAGTTCTGACCTTGGGTGACTGTGTGGAATTTGCACGTTCTCCTCATGTCTGCGTGAGTTTCCTCTGGTTGTTCTGGTGTCCTCCCACAGTCCAAAGATGTGCGGGTTATGTGGATTGACCGTGCTAAATTACTCCTTAGTGACCAAAGATGTGTAGGTTACGGGATTAGTGGGGTAAATGCATGGGGTTATGGAGACAGGATGGGGGATGGGAATGGGTAAGATGCTTTGCGGGAGGTCAGTGCAGACTCGATGGGCCGAATAGCCTCCTTCTGCACTGTAGCGATTTTATGATTCTTCTGATTCTACATCATTAATGCTATTCTAGTATTCCTTTTATTTGGAATTCATGTTTTTCCTGACACCACATCAGGACTCACCTCCTTGAGATCTCCTTCAGTTGAGAGGATGCTTGAGAGAACTGCACACTTAATCAAGGCTGTAATGCTGATGTGGATCTGCACTCGGATGATACAAGGTACGCACTATACCGGTTCAGAATTAGTCCAAATGTTCTTCCCCTTGATTTGAAACACAAAAATTTCCGTAAGGCATTTCACCCAATAGACCGTTAAAACTCATCACAAATAGATTTAAATACACGGTTAAAAGAAAAATCAAACAGCACAATAAAAGCAAAAAATACTGTAAATGCAGAAAATAAATGTACATAGCAACAGCAATAGATCATTCAAATCATCAAGCCTGCTCTGCAATTCAATTAGATTATAGAAGAAAGGCCAGTATCAATATAGCTTTCTTCTTAAGCTCATTATTGTCGAAAATAATTTGTAACCAATTAAATACTTTTGTAACATAAGAAATGCAGCAGCTAACTGTAGCAATATGCCTAGTGGGTCCTCTGATCTTTCCTCCGCACTTCACTAAGGATAGGCAACGCCTCCTCCATGATCCCAATAAACTTGCGATTTTAATGGGTGGCTTTGGGAATTGCTGAACAATATATTGGATGAAACAAGGAGGAAGATCAAAGTGTCACTGGGGAACTTTGTGATCAAAATGTCCTCAAACTTCCCCATAAATAATACCAAATTACTGCAGATGCTGGAATGCTGGACACCTTCCAGTTTGCGGGCCCTAACCGCTTCCTATTCATCATGGATGTGCAATCTCTCTACACCTCTATCCCACACCAGGATGGCCTGAGAAATCTTCATTTCTTTTTTGAAAACAGGCCTGAACAATTCCCATCCACCACCACTCTTCTCCGCCTGGCTGAACTTGTTCTATTTCTCAAAAATGTCTCCTTTAGCTCATTTCACTTTCTCCAAATCAAAGCAATGGGTACCCGCATGGGTCCTACTACGCTTGTCTTTTTATGGGGTATGTGGAACATTCCTTGTTCCTTGTTCCAGGCCTATTCGGGTCCCCTCCCAAAACTCCTTTACTGGTATATCAATGACTATTTTGGTGCCGCTTCATGCTCTCATCTGGACCTGGAAAAATTCATCAACTTCGCTTCCAGTTTCCACCCCTCCATCACCTTCACCTGGTCCATCTCAGACACTTCCCTTCCTAGACTATCTACCAACATCCAGTACAAGCCCACTGACTCCCACAGCCATCTGGACTACAACTCTTCGCACCCTACATCCTGTAAGGACTCCATCCCTTTCTCTCAGCTGCTTCGCCTCCGTCGTATTTGTTCTGATGATGCCACTTTCCAAAGTGATGCTTCTAATATGCTTCTTCATCAACTGTGATTTCCCACCTACAGTTGTCGACAAGGGCCTCAACAGCATGCGGTCCATCTCCTGCACTACGACCTTTACCCCATCCCCTCCCTCCCAGAACAAGGATAGAGTCCCCCTTGTTCTCATATTTCAGCCCACCAGCCTCTGCATGCAAAGCATAATCCTCCGCCATTTTCGCCAACTCCAGTGTGATGCCACCACCAAACTCATCTTCCCTTCACTCCCTCTGTCAGCATTCCACAGAGACCGTTCCCTCTGGGATAACCTAGTCCACTCCTCCACTAAACCCAACACCTCTCCCGTCACTCATGATTCCCATGCAATCGCAGAAGGTGTAACACCTGCCCCTTTACTTCTTCCATTCTTACCATCCAAGCACCAAAACACTCATTCCAGGTTAAGCAGTGTTTCACTTGCACCTCTTTCAATTTGATGTATTGCATTCGTTGCTCCCAATGTGGTCTCCTCTATATTGGAGAGACCAAACATAGACTGGGTGATCGCTTTGCTGAACATCTTCAGTCTGTGCGCAATCAGGATCCTGATCTTCCCGTTGCTTGCCATTTTAACACACAATCCTGCTCCCATGCCCACATGTCTGTCCTTGACCTGCTGCAATGTTCCAGTGAAGCTCAATGCAAACTGGAGGAACAGCATCTCATCTTCTGGCTAGGCTCTTTACAGCCTTCCGGTCTCAACATCGAATTCAACAACTTCAGATGATTAACTCTATTCCATCTCGACCCCTTTGTTTTCATTTCATTTAAATTTTAACTGTTCTCTACCTTTTACTTCTTTATTGTCTTTCTTTATTTTACTTCCCCCCACACTTTCCCCCTATTTTATTCCCCCTTTCCTTACCTTTTCTCCCCCTTTGCTTCCCATTTTTCTCAATTTTACGTCTCTCCCACCCATCTCCCCCTCCTCCCACATCTTCATCTGTCACGGTTTACCCTCTGATTTCAACTTCTCTGCCATTTGGCCATTCACACCTTCTGTTCTCTCTATGGGCTGCCATTGGCAGCCTTTCCCCTTGTTTTTGTGCCTATGACACATCTTTCGTTCCCTCACCCTACAGTATAAATATCTCCCACTTTCTATGCCTTTTAGCTTTGACAAAGGGTCATCTGGACTCGAACATCAGCTCTTTTCTCTCCTTACAGATGCTGCCAGACCTGCTGAGATTTTCCAGCAATTTCTCTTTTCCCCAGTTTGAATTCAGGTGCAGCTGACCTACAATCTAAATTCAAAATCTTTACACAGCGTACAGAGCTATGGTTTCTTGATTCAGGTGTGTCTGAACCAGGCAAACAAGTCATAAAAATTTGCTTAGCAATTGGGAATGAAGGTCTACACAGGTTGAACACATCAAGGTGAACAGAAGAGGAGCTAAAGGATCCTCAAGAGATATGGAATATATGGAAAGACCGATTAAAATCAGGTTAAACTTCCATATTCATCGACTAGAGTTCATGTCATTTTGACAACAGCCTACAGAATCCAGAGATCACTTTGTCAGCAGGTTCAGAGAAAAGGGTAAATCTTCCAGATCCATCCCTCGTGGGTGAGATGGGCAGTTTGACTGACCATTTAAAGGTCCATTGTCTTCAGGCGGGAATCTCCGACCAGGACAAACGGGACTGGAAAATGCTGCCCCACATGTTATGATTTTTCAAAGGCAGGGCTGGCAGACAGATTGTTGAGTTGGTGATTGCATTCACTCCCTTGAAAGCATCCTGGAATGATCAGCAAGATGAGTCCAAAACGTGTAGCATTGAAGAGCTAATTGCAGACGGATGTAAGCATGAAATGATCCTCGCAGGTCAGCAATGCTTACAGGTCCCAAGTGCAACCCTAATTCGTGACACATTTATTAGAACATCTTCAAGATATGTAGAAAGTGGAGCACCAAGGAAATGCCCAGCATTCCTTCAATTCAGCAAGGCATGTGGCAGAAAGGGCTATTGGCAGCTGCAGTGCAGGAGAGCAAAGGCTGATACAGCTACAAAGAGGTGTGCACTGATCCAAACAGACTGTACACAATGGGCACCTTCCAGCAATAAGAATGACCATCCAGTATCCCATCAGAAACATAGACATGAGATGATTGACAGGCCAGAAAATGACGAGAATGTGCACGATCATTTCCAAGTCACATAACATCCTGACTTGAAAATGTAGCATCATTCTTCATCATTGCTGGGTCAAAATCATGGTGTTTCCTTTCTAACAGCACTGGAGGAGTACATTCATACAACAACATAAGCAACAAACTCTGTGTAGGCCATATGCTCTATGAGCCTGCCCTGCCAGTCAAAAAAATCATGCCTGATCTTCTGCCTCAGTCCCACTTTCCCACAATATCTCCATACCCCCATCCCTGAGTACCCAAAAACCTATCAGCCTCTATCTTGAATACACTCAACTATACCTCAGTACATGGACTACAGTCGTTCAAAAAGGCTCACCCTTGTGAAGGGTAACTAGGGATGGGCAATAAATGCTGGCCTTGCCTGAGAATGATTTTTCTTTAAAACCAGCTTTTAAAGGCAGCATCATCAGTTAGACACAGTGTCAGGACTATCACATAACGTATAAAATTCCCAACATGTCTCGAAATAAGGGGGAAAAAAAATCAATTTCCAAACAAATTATCAGAGCAGCTTTTCCAAGCTGATCCAATGTGTGAATTTTTTTTTGCACAAAATGAAATATTGCCTGAGAGTGTGCAAATAGATGGCAGGTTGGGTGCGAGGGAGAACTAGTGACGCATAAAGATAAAATTGATTTGTGAGGAGTGCATGTTCCACTGGATCCCATGTACCACAGAACAAAAGGCAGGTCGGCACGGTAGCACAGTGGTTAGGGGCGGCACGGTAGCACAGTGGTTAGCACTGCTGCTTCACAGCTCCAGGGACCTGGGTTCGATTCCCGGCTTGGGTAACTGTCTGTGTGGAGTTTGCACATTCTCCTCGTGTCTGCGTGGGTTTCCTCCGGGTGCTCCGGTTTCCTCCCACAGTCCAAAGATGTGCGGGTTAGGTTGATTGGCCATGCTAAAAATTTGCCCTTAATGTCCTGGGATGCATAGGTTAGAGGGATTAGTGGGTAATTATCCAGAGGTATGGGGGTAGGGCCTGGGTGGGATTGTGGTCGGTGCAGACTCGATGGGCCGAATGGCCTCTTTCTGTGCTGTAGGGTTTCTAAGATTTCTAAGATTTCTAAGTCTGCTAAAAGCAGAAGCCACAGTTCCCAATCTGGATCTCAGGGTTGGGGTCATTTATATGGTTGGGGAGGGCTGTCGGTGCCTTGAAGGGTATACCTAACCTATTCTAATTTGCCACCTTACAGTTTGTCGAATAGGGGGATCCAGAGGATCATCCAGTCAATTGGAAAAATACTGTGGGGTGGCACGGTGGCACAGTGGTTAGCACTGCAGGGACCTGGGTTCAATTCCCGGCTTGGGTCACTGTCTGTGTGGAGTTTGCACATCCTCCCCGTGTCTGCATGGGTTTCCTCCGGGTGCTCTGGTTTCCTCCCACAGTTCAAAGATGTGTGGGTTAGGTGCATTGGGCCACGCTAAATTGACCCTTAGTGTCCTGGGATGTGTATGTTAGAGGGATTGGCAGGATAAATATGTGGGGTTTCGAGGATCGGGCCTGGGTGGGATTGTTGTTGGTGCGGACTCGATGGGTTGAATGGCCTCCTTCTGCACTGTAGGGTTTCTATGAAAGCTTTTTAGCCTTCAGCTCCTAGGGGAATGCAAAGGTCTTTTTATTAAGATGATCCACTTTCCCTGAGATTGAATGGCCGGAATTCTCCCTAAAAATTCTAAGTGTTGAATTCGCAGGAAAACTGGAGTAATTCACACTGGTTTTTTCAGTGGGAGTTCACATGAGAATTTCCCACACTCTGTGCAATGCAGAGGCCACCAGCGTGAATATCATTACATTTCAGGGGACGGGGCTTATTCCCACTGGAGAGGCTGAAACCAGAGCGCCTCTGTGCATGTGCCGTGGTCCTGAACTGTCAGTCTTCCGTTTGCTGGCCAGTTCAATCTCTGGCCAGCTTGGGACCCCAGCAGTGCTGCCAGCAGACTGCCCGAACTCCAGCCCTCCCCTCCTTCGCAGTGCCAATCCCCCCAAACCCCGCATACCCCTCTTCCCCCAGCCCGCCCTGATCACAGGCCTCTCTCCTGCTCCCATCAATCCCAATGGCAGAGTGGCAGTGGGACCCCCCACTGCCACCAATCACCCCATAGGGCCCACTCCCTTGTCCCCACCTCCCATAGGCCCTGTCCCCTTGGTACTGTCCCATGCCCAATGGGCTGTGCCAAGGTGACCCTGGGCATTGGCACTTTGCCCCTTGGGCAGTCCAGGCTGACACTACTCTGTTGCCCATGCCCAGGGGGCACCACCATCCCCACCACCCAACCCCCGGGGGGCCCCGAGTGCCCCCCCTTCACTCCAGTGGGATCGGGCCGCTAGCACCCCGTGAGTGGGGAGTTAGTGTAATCCTCTGGTGGGGTAGGAGATGCTAGCAGGCCCAGAGAATTCGGTCCCAGGCCTGCTAATAGCATTTAAATAGTATGCTAAATACCATTTAAATGCTGACCCTGCCTCCCAGCCGATTTCTGGCACAGCGCAGACATCACTGGAAATCCGGTCCTGGGAGACACAAGCGTGGCGCGAATGCACGCAGGAACCGTGCGAATCGGCCGACGCGCGGGGAGCATCGCGGCCATTATCTTGAACTCAACAAATCTTGAAACCTCTGCTAGAGCTTCAGTAAAATTCACAGACTCTCTCCACATAGGGTGGAGCCATAGTTTTTTTAAGTTTGTTAAAGTGTTAAGTTTTTAAAGTTTATTTATTAGTGTCACAAATAGGCTTACATTAACACTTCAATGGAGTTACTGTGAAAATCCCCTAGTCACCACACTCCGGCATCTATTCGGGTCACACTGAAGGAGAATTTAGCATGTCCAATGCACCTAACCAGCACATCTTTCGGACTGTGGGAGGAAACAGGAGCATCTGGACGAAACCCACGTAGACACGAGGAGAAGGTACAAACACCACACCTACTCTCATCCGAGGCCGGAATTGAACCCGGGTCTCTGGCGCTGTGAGGCAGCAGTGCTAACCACTGTGCCCCTGTGCCACCAGAGAGACAGAGGTTCCCTTAAACAAAGTGCCTTGTAAAAGGTTAGTTGTGGAGATGTTGCTCGAAGAGGTGTTCAGGATGAGCAAGGATGAAAGGGAGAGCGTTGTTAGTATGTTCCCTTGTCAGCCTTGGACAAGCCATTGAACTTCTTTGGGCATTGTTCTGCAGGCACCATGAACCATTAGCAACCAATATTGACCATAACCCCACCCTGATTCCATAGCTACAATGGACGGGGTCTTCCAGTCCCACCGAAGGCTGCCACCCCCTACCGTAGATTCCTAAGTGGCAGGACAGGCAAGCCACACAAAACGCCAGAATAATTGACAGGACTGGAAGATCCCATGGGAGATGGCCATTTGCAGCACAAAATCCTGCCCCATTTTTACACCTCACTTAATTGAAAATATGAGCAGGTGTGGGCTATTCAGCCCTTCGAGCTTGCTCTACCATTCATTTTGATTATGGCTGATCATCCAACTCAATAGCCTGCTCCCACCTTCCCCCCGCCGCCCCCCCCACCCCGCCTTTCTTGTGAGGACTCCATTCCTCTCCCAGATTCTCCATCTCCGTCACATCTGTTCTGATGGTGCAATCTGTCATAACAGCACTTTTGAGATGTCTTCCTTTTACCTCAACTGAGGATTTTACCCTCCCTCCCCCATGATCAAGAATGGTTGGAATGCGAGTCTTTACAGGTAATCAAGTCTTTCCAGGTACAACATTCTTCACATTCCAATCTGTAATTATCTTGCAATTGTGCCTTTGCCTATATATGCCATGTTTGTGGACCTATTTCCACTCACCTGATGAAGGAGCAGCGCTCCAAAAGCTCGTGATACCAAACAAACCTGTTGGACTTTAACCTGGTGTTGTGAGACTTCTTACTGTGCACATCCCAGTCCAATGGCGGCATCTCCACATCATCTGTTATGGATGTCTTGATGATAGTATTATAAAAGTTTAAGGAACAGGGTGGTTCATAAATAGCTCACATAAAGTGTAATTTATAAGGTCGGGTGACAGTAACTAATTTTGAAGGAAAGATTCACATTTACATGTAAATATTAGTCCCCCCCTCCTGAACTGGAGGGGGACTAATGTCCTGGCGGGGAGATTTGCTGGAGCCACTTGGGAGGGTTTAAACTAGTTTGGCAGGGGGGTGGGACCCAAAGCAGTAGGGAGCCAGAAGAGAATGTTGAGGACAGCACAGAGGTTAAAGAGAGCACATTAAATACTAAAGGCAGTGTCAGTAATCCTAATACTAGACAGATCAGGCAAAAGCAAGACAGAGAGCAAGGGAAGTCCAGATTAAACGGCATTTATTTCAATGCAAGAGGCCTGACGAGCGAGGCAGATGAACTCAGGGCATGGATGGGTACATGGGACTGGAATATTATAGCAATTACTGAAACATGGCTAAGGGAAGGACAGAACTGGCAGCTCAATGTTCCATAGTACAAATGCTATAGCACAGACAGAACAGGAGGTAAGAGAGGAGGGGGAGTTGCACTTTTGATTAAGGAAAACATCACGGCAGTACTGAGAGGGGATATATGCGAGGGTTCGCCCACTGAGTCTATATTGGTTGAACTGAGAAATAAGAAGGGGGAAATCACTTTGATAGGCCCCCAAATAGTCAGCGGGAAATTGAGGAGCAAATATGTAAGGAGATTACAAATAGCTCCAAGAAAAATAGGGTGGTAATAATAGGGGATTTTAACTTTCCCAACATTGACTGGGACAGCCATAGTATTAAAGGCTTGGATGGAGAGAAATTTGTTGAGTGTATTCAGGAGGAATTTCTCATTCAGTATGTGGATGGCCCGACTAGATGGGGGGGGGGGGGGGGGGGGGGCGCAAACTTGACCTCCTCTTGGGAAATAAGGAAGGGCAGGTAACAGAAGTGTTAGTGAGAGATCACTTTGGGACCAGTGACCATAATTCCATTAGTTTTAAGATAGCTATGGAGAATGATAGGTCTGGCCCAAAAGTTAAAATTCTAAATTGGGGCAAGGACAATTTTGATGGTATCAGGCAGGAACTTTCATCAGTTAATTGGGGGAATCTTTGGGAAGGCCAGGGGATATCTGGTAAGTGGGAGGCTTTCAAAAGTGTGTTAACCAGGGTTCAGGGTAAGCACATTCCTCTTTGAGTTAAGGCCAAGGCTGGTAGAAGTAGGGAACCCTGAATGACTCGGGATATTGAGGCCCTGGTCAAGCAGAAGGAGGCACATGACATGCATAGGCATCTGGGATCAAGTGGATCCCTTGAAGAGCATAGAGGGTGTAGGAGTAGAGTTAAGGGAGAAATCAGGAGGGCAAAAAGGGGACACGAGATTTTGGCAAACAAGGCAAAGGAGAATCCAAAGAGCTTCTACAAATACATAAAGGGCAAAAGAGTAACTAGGGAGAGAGTAGGACCTCTTAAGGATCAACAAGGTCATCTACGTGTAGATCCACAAGAGATGGTTGCGATCTTAAATGAATATTTGAATAAATGAATAAATGAGAATTCACTGTTGACAAAAGCATGGATATTAGGGAACTTGGGAAAATAAATAGTGATGTCTTGAGGAGTGTACATATAACAGAGAAGGAGGTGCTGGAAGTCTTAAAGCGCATCAAGGTAGATAAATCCCCAAGACCTGATGAAGTGTATCCCAGGACATTGTGGGAGGTTAGGGAGGAAATTGCAGGTCCCCTAGCAGAGATATTTGAATCATCAATAGTCACAGGTGAGGTGCCTGAAGACTGGAGGGTGGCAAATGTTGTGGCTTTGTTTAAGAAGGGCTGCAGGGAAAAGCCTGGGAACTATAGGCCGGTGAGCCTCACATCTGTAGTGGGTAAGTTGTTAGAAGGTATTTTGAGAGACAGGATCTACAGGCATTTAGAGACGCAAGGACTGATTAGGGACAATCAGCATGCCTTTGTGAGTGGAAAATCATGTCTCACAAATTTGATTGAGTTTTTTGAAGGGGTAACCAAGAAGGTAGATGAGGGCAGTGCAGTTGATGTTGTCTACATGGACTTTAGAAAAGGCCTTTGACAAGGTACCACATGGTAGGTTGTTGCATAAGGCTAAATCTCACGGGATCCAGGGTGAGGTAGCGAAATGGATACAAAATTAGCTTGATGACAGAAGACAGGAGGGGGTTGTAGAGGGCTGTTTTTCAAACTGGAGGCCTGTGACCAGTGGTGTGCCTCAGGGATTGGTGCTGTTATTTGTCATTTATATTTAGTAGGCATGGTTAGTCAGTTTGTAGATGACACCAAGTGGACAGTGAAGGAGGTTATCTAGGATTGCAACGGGATCTTGAACAATTGGGCCAGTGGGCTGACGAATGGCAGATGGAGTTTAATTTAGATAAAGTGAGGTGATGCATTTTGGTCGATCGAACCAAGGCAGGACTTACTCAGGTAATGGTACCGGGGTTGGGGAGAGTTATAGAACAAAGAGATCTAAGGGTACAGGTTCATAGCTCCTTGAAAATGGAGTCACAGGTGAACAGAGTGGTGAAGAAGGCATTCAGCATGCTTGGTTTCGTTGGTCAGAACATTGAATACAGGAGTTGGGACGTCTTGTTGAAGTTGTACAAGACATTGGTAAGGCCACACTTGGAATATTGTGTACAGTTCTGGTCACCCTATTATAGAAAGGATATTATTCAACTACAAAGAGTGCAAAAAAGATTTACTCGGATGCTACCAGGACTTGATGGTTTGAGTTATAAGGAGAGGCTGGATAGACTGGGACTTTTTTCTCTGGAGCGTAGGAGGCTAAAGGATGATCTTATTGAGGTCTATAAAATAATGAGGGGCACAGATCAGCTAATATCTTTTCCCAAAGGTAGGGGAGTCTAAAACTAGAGGGCATAGGTTTAAGGTGAGAGGGGAGAGATACAAAAGGGTCCAGAGGGGCAATTTTTTCACACAGAGGGTGGTGAGTGTCTGGAACAAGCTGCCAGAGGTAGTAGTAGAGGCAGGTGCAATTCTGTCTTTTTAAAAGCGTTTAGACAGTTACATGGGTAAGATGGCTATAGAGGGATATGGGCCAAACGCGGGCAATTGGGACTAGCTTAGGGGTTTAAAAAAGGAGCGGCATGGACAAGTTGGGCTGAAGGGCCTGTTTCCACGCTGTAAACTTCTTTAACTCTATGACTCTATATTCACAAACCGAGGATGTCCTGAAGCTCTTTGTAACTAATGAAGTACTCTTGATGTGTTACTATTGTAATGTTGGAAAAGTGGCTGCCAGAATCCTTTCTGGATGTATCACAGCTTGGTATGGTTCCTGCTCTGACCAAGACCACAAGAAACTACAAAGGGTTGTGAACGATCATTGAAACCAGCCTCCCATCCATTGACTCTGTCTACACTTCCTGCTGCCTCGGAAAAGCAGCCAGCATAATCAAGGACCCCACGCACCCCGGACATTCTCTCTTTCACCTTCTTCTGTCGGGAAAAAGATACAAAAGTCTGAGATCACGTACCATCAAGAACAGCTTCTTCCCTGCTGCCATTGGACTTTTGAATGGACGTACCTCATATTAAGCTGATCTTTCTCTACACCCAAGCTATGATGTAGCGCTACATTCTGCACCCTCTCCTTTCTTTTTTTCATTCATAGGATGTGGGTGTGGCTGGCTGGGCCAGCATTTATTGCCCATGCCCAGTTGAACTGAATGGCTTGCTAGGCCACTTCGGAGGAATTTTAAGAGTCAACCACATTGCTGTGGGTCTGGAGTCACATATAGGCCAGACCCAGGTAAGGAACACAGATTTCCTTCCCTAAAGGACGTTAGTAAACCAGATGGGTTTTTTATGACAATCGACAATGGTTTCATCGTCATCATTAGACTTTTAATTCCAGGTTTTTATTGAATTCAAATTTCACCATCTGCCATTGTAGGATTCGAACCCGGGTCCCCAAAGCAATACCCTGGGTCTCTGGATTACTAATCCAGCGATAAAACCACAACGTCACTGCCCTATGTACTCTATGAACGGTATGCTTTGTCTGTATAGCACACAAGAAACAATACTTTTCACTGTATCCCAATACATGTGACAATAATAAATTCAATTCAAATCAAATCAAAAAAGTTGGCATGCAAGAAGTTCAGAGGCAGCAATGTGGCAATGGCCAAATAATCTTATTTCTACTGATTTTGTTGATGGAGAAACATATTGGCTCGGACTAACATGTTTGAAATAAATGAGGTAATGCCAGAGCTGAGATAGCATTGATTGTAAAATCCAGGCTACTGTCAATTTGTAAGAGCCATCAGCAGTGGAATTTAAAATATGTGGAGCTGATTTTCCCCACAGCAGATTGTTTTTTTTATATTGAAAGCCTGGGATGAAGGACAAGACTTATACCGCAGAGCATTAGCAGGACTGAGGAGAGGAGAGAAAGTAATGATTAAGCGCTACCGAGTATAGATTTTAAAAACATGTAGGTTTGGCTGGAAGGAATTCTGACTAATTTACAAAGAGAAAAAAGCAAACTATAAGGTTTGCTTGGCTAGGGGTACTCGAGAAATGCATTCCATGTTTTCATTTAGATGGGATTGTTGAGTGACTACTTAAATTAATAACATTCTGTGGAAGAATAGTTTTGTGTTTACCAATACTCCAGGTTGCAGTGGCAAACAGATCTTTTGAGTGCGAAAGAATTTGCAAAGCTATAAGACATGAATAAGGTTGACAATAGTAGCGAGATAATACCCATGCAATCAGATTGGATGTAATACTTTCCAGACGTGTCCATTCATCAATAAACAGCTGTGTTTTGAATCACACCGACAAGCTGTCTAGAATAATAAAACTGAAGGAATGGGAAAATGTCAATTGACCCATCAAGCTGGCTGGGCTCGGCATCACCCAGTTAAATTCTTGAGGAAAAAATCCTACTTAAATGTCCCCCTAACTCCAAAGATAACAAAATATTAGAGAATCTAGACACATGTTGCTATTAATCAAGAGAAAAGCAAATTACTGCGGATGCTAGAATCTGACACAAAAACAGAAAATGCTGAAAAATCTCAGCATCTGTGGAGAGAGGACAGGGCTAATATTTTGCGTCTGGATGACTCTTCCTTAGAGCTCAGATGAGAGTCATCCAGACTCGAAGGGTTGAATTTTTCCGTCTCGCCCGTCACGGAAATCGTAGTGGGCAGGAGGTGGACCTTGCAAAGGTCCGTTGACCTCGTATGGGATTTTCCGGTCTTGGACTGAGTGCGGTCAGAAAATCCCGCCCAAAATGTTAAATAATTAATTAATTAAAATCTTTTCTGATTTCAAGAAGAAATTAGATATAGCTCTTGGGACTAAAGGGATCAAGGGATATGGGAGGAAGGGGGGAATCAGGACATTGAATTCGATGATTAGCCATGATCAAAATAAATGGCGGAGCAGGCTTGAAGAGTTGAAAGGCCTACTCCTGCTTCTAGTTTCTATGGTTCTATGTTAGCTCTGTTCTTTCTCCACAGATGCTGTTGCACCTGCTGTGATTTTCCAGCATTTTCTATTTTTGTTACTATTAATTAACACTAGCTTGTTTTTCTCTGTATGATTTTCTCTGTTCCCACCTACTGCATCCCAGCAAAATCAGTGTGTTTCATGGGACATTTGATCAACATTTATATTCTATCTCTAGAACTCTGAATCCTACTTTAGTACAGTCCTTCAAGGGTTAAGTTTCATTTGGACTGGCCACCACAGATAAGCAGGTACTTAATTTCAGTAATTTAATCAACATTCTATGTACATTTAACATGAGTTCTCTGCTTTTATATTCTGTGCTTCTAGAAATGAACTGCAGTGCATTGTTCATCATCTACATGATGAGTACAATAGCGGGAAGAAATAAAACTCACCAAGGTTCCATCAACAGCGTCTTCCAAACCCATGACCTTCACCATGTAGAAGGACAAGGGCAGCTGCTGCATGGAAATGCCACCACCTGCAAATTTCCCTTCAAGTCATATGCTATCCTGACTTGGAAGTATCTGTGGAAAGAGAAACAAAATTAATATTTTAGTTATTAGTGTTACAAGTAGACTTACATTAACACCACAATGAAGTTACTGTGAAAATCCCTGAGTCGCCACACTCCAGCACCTGTTTGGGTTCACTGAGGGAGAATTTAGCATGACCAATGCACCTAACCAGCACATCTTTTGGACTGTGGGAGGAAACCCATGCGGAAAGGGGAGAACGTGTAAACTCCGCAAAGACAGTCACCTGAGACCGGAATTGAACCCAGGTCTCTGGTGCTGTGATGCAGCAGTGTGAAACACTGTGCCACAGTGCCTTTCATCATAACAGTGGATGAAAGTGTTCTGCTCTGATTTGGCGAGGGGCAAAAATTTGCTTGCATCGCACCATCTCCCACATGATCCAACTGGCATTCCTCATTGGTATCATTGAAGAAGCACACATTGATAGTGCAGATAGCAGCCAGTGGCACTATCTGACTGCAGGGAATTGGAATAGTCTGTTTTGTAAGCTGCAAACAGTGCTTGGACGTATGCTACATGAAGAAATCTTTCTCCCCAAGTGTCTGAACTGATCGGTCTTTATATAGACTTAATTGAACTTTCAGTCTATGTGTGCCCACAACATAAGTTTGGGAACCAGTGAGATGTAATCTTCATTAAAATGGCAGCCTTACTGAGAGAGGTGCAACATTGGGAGGCACAGTGGCACAGTGGTTCGCACTGCTGTCTCACTGCGCCAGGGACCCGGGTTCAATTTCCAGCTTGGTCACTGTCTGTGCAGAGTTTGCATGTTATTTCTGTGTCTGCGTGGGTTTCCTCCGGGTGCTCCGGTTTCCTCCCACAGTCCAAAGATGTGCGGGTTAGGTGGATTGGCCATGCTAAATGAGCAGTTGCACTGCCGGAGAGTTGGTGCGGACTTGATGGGACAAATGGCCTCCTTCTGCACTGGAGGGATTCGATGATTCATGGCTGGATTAGGTATTTTAAAGTTGGGCATACTTGTACAGCTGCTCTTCTGACTTTAAGGTTAGCTATTTTGCTTGAGGTATATTCGATGGAGTTTTACACTTGCTGCTGGCAACATTAGAAACTCCTGATTAAGATATACCCGCAGCCTGGTGCTGACAGTATAATTTAAAATGTTCCATCACCTTGCCGTGAATGGAAATAGCCATGCAGAACAAATTGAGTTGTATTAGGGATCATGCTGTACCATGATTTAATATGGAATTTGATTATGGACTGCATTTCAGAAAAATGAAATGCCATACTAGTTACTAATTGTGCAAAGTTGTAATGATACAAAAAACTTGCATTTATATAGCGCCTTTCAACACTTCAGCATGTCCCAAAGTGCTTTACAGCCCATTCAGTTCTTTTAAATGTAGGCATTGTTGTCATATAGGAAATGTGGCAGCCAATTTGTGCACAGCAAGCTCCCATTCACAGCAATGAGATAAATTACCAGATGGCGGCATAGTGGCACAGTAGTTAGCACTGCTGCCTCACAGAGCCAGGGATCCGGGTTCATTTCCAGCCTTGGGTTACTGTGTGGAGTTTGCACATTCTCCCCGTGTCTGCGTGGGTTTCCCCCGAGTGCTCTAGTTTCCTCCCACATTCGGAAGATGTGCAGGTTAGGTGGATTAGCCATGCTAAATTGCCCCTTAGTATTCCACGATGTGTAGATTAGGTGGATCAGTCATGGTAAATGCATCATGGGGATAGGGTGGGCCTGGGTAAGATGCTCTGTCGGAGAGTCGGTGCAGACTCAATGGGCTAAATGGCCTCCTTCTGCACTGTAGGGATTCTATGGTTCTGTAATTTGTTTTAATGAAAGCAAACACTGCGGATGCTGGGAATATGAAATAAAGCAAGTAATGCTGGAAAAACTCATCAGGTCTGGCAGAGTCTGTGGAGAAAGGAACAGAGTTAACATTTTGAGTCTGTATGTGTCTGTATGTGTTTCTCTATCCACAGATGCTGCCAGACCTGCTGAGTTGTTCCAGCATTTTCTGTTTTATCTGTTTTTGTGATGGTGGTTGAAGGATAAACACTGTTCAGGACACCTGAGGGAATTCTCCTGTACTTCCATGAATTATGCTATAGAATTTTTAAACCCATCTCAGGACAGATGGGGCAATGCCTTAACAACTCATCTGCAAGACAGCACCTCTAACCCATGCAGCACCAACTCAGTACTGCACTGGAATGCCAGCCTAGACTTTGGGCTTGGGTCTCTGGAATGATATTTGACTTCACTCCAATAATCATGATTAACAAGAGAGGGATGTAAATGTTTAGAGGAGCTAGATGTTTTCTTGCATTTTCATAGTGATTAGAATCATAGAATCCCTACAGATATAGGCCATTCAGCCCATCAAGTCTGCACTGACAACAATCCCACCCAGGCCCTATCACCCGCATATTTACCATAGCTAATTTCTCTAACACTATGGGTCAATTTAGCATGGCCAATCAACCTAACTTGCAATCTTTGGAGTGTGGGAGGAAACCAGAGCACCCAGAGAAAACCCACGCAGACACGGGGAGAACATGCAAACTCCACATAGGCAGTGACCCGAGGCTGGAATTGAACCCGGGTCCCTGGCGCTGTGAGGCACCACTGTGCCACCCTTACGTGACTACACTTCAAAAATACTTCATTAGCTGTAAAGTGCTTTGGGACATTCTTTAATCATGCATTACCACTTTCTTTTTGATGATATTAGCAAGTGAACATTTACCAAGAAGTTATTTTGTCTGCTATTTTGACACAGGCATTGAGCTGTTTATTTAATCAGACTAACTGCCCTGCTAAAATAGCAGACAAAGGGTTATCATGTCAGTATATTAAATGTTCATCCACTAATATCACCAAGTGTATTTTCTAGGTTTTGGTCTCATAATGAATCCCTGATAATATAAAGAGATTAGTATAAAAATCAGTCTTCACGATTGTAAACATGACAGAATTCCATAGTTCACAACAGAAAATGGCTTCCCACATTGTTCTGACCTTGGAGCAGCATGCTGGCATAGTGGTTAGCACTGCTATCTCACAGTGCTAAGGATCTGGGTTCAATTCCTGGCTTGGGTCACTGTTGGTGCGGAGTCTGCACGTTCTACCCATGTCTGTGTGGGTTGCCTCCCACCGTCCATTGGATGTACTGGTTAGGTCCATTGGCTATGCTAAATTCTCCCTCAGTGTACCCGAACAGGTGCCGGAGTGTGGTGACCAGGGGATTTTCACAGTAACTTCATTGTAGTGTTGATGTAAATCTACTTGTGACAATAATAAATTTAAAATATATATTTTGGCACCAAGGTTGCGATGTATTATTTTGGAATCCACAATGAAAGAATGGTTCATTTAAGTTCACAATATGAAGTTTCCTGTATTTAAGATGAAAGCACTTGGCCTGTTATTATTTATCTTTAGAGTACTTCTGCATTATCGCAGAATTGTCACAGCGCAGAAGGAGGCCATTTGGCCCATCATGTTTCCACTGGCTCTCTAAACAGGTATCATGACTTAGTGCCATTCCCCTGCCTTTTCCCTGTACCCCTGCACATTGTTTTTATTCAAGTAATCATCTAATGCCCTCTTGAATGCCTCAATTGAATCTGCCTCCACCACACTTCCAGGCAGTGTATTCCAGACCCCAACCACTCACTATGTGAAAAAGTTTTTTTCTCACATCACATTTTCTTCTTTTGCAAATCACTTTAAATCTTTGCCCTCTCGCTCTTGATCCTTTTACGAGCAAAAAAGTTTCTCCCTATCTAATCTGCCCAGCCACCTCATCACTACTCTGTAACTTCTCAAAATTGGGGTTTGATGAAATTAAAGTGGGTAGGGATTTGACAGTTACGTTAAAAATTAAATTAAACCTAATTAACTTTATAAATTCATAAATTAAAGGTGAAATAATGGAATATATGTGCCTGAGGATTAAACATGTAATATGGTGATAATGGAAAGTGCATATGGATAAATATCATACATAGCCTAGAACAACAATAGTGAATGAATGTTGAACTTGTTGTGTTTATGCCGTGGAGAAGATGTTTAGGAGGACCTTGCACACAAAATGGTTTTACATTTTATTAAGAACACAAAAAGTAGGCAGTGCATATATTAAGCAAATCTAAACATACAAAGAACAAAGAACAATACAGCACAGGAAACAGGCCCTTCGGCCCTCCAAGCCTGTGCCGCTCCTTGGCCCAACTAGACCAATCGTTTGTATCCCTCCATTCCCAGGCTGCTCATGTGACTATCCAGGTAAGTCTTAAACGATGTCAGCGTGCCTGCCTCCACCACCCTACTTGGCAGCGCATTCCAGGCCCCCACCACCCTCTGTGTAAAAAACGTCCCTCTGATATCTGAGTTATACTTCGCCCCTCTCACCTTGAGCCCGTGACCCCTCGTGATCGTCACCTCCGACCTGGGAAAAAGCTTCCCACTGTTCACCCTATCTATACCCTTCATAATCTTGTACACCTCTATTAGATCTCCCCTCATTCTCCGTCTTTCCAGGGAGAACAACCCCAGTTTACCCAATCTCTCCTCATAGCTAAGACCCTCCATACCAGGCAACATCCTGGTAAACCTTCTCTGCACTCTCTCTAATGCCTCCACGTCCTTCTGGTAGTGCGGCGACCAGAACTGGACGCAGTACTCCAAATGTGGCCTAACCAGCGTTCTATACAGCTGCATCATCAGACTCCAGCTTTTATACTCTATACCCCGTCCTATAAAGACAAGCGTACCATATGCCTTCTTCACCACCTTCTCCACCTGTGTTGCCACCTTCAAGGATTTGTGGACTTGCACACCTAGGTCCCTCTGTGTTTCTATACTCCTGATGACTCTGCCATTTATTGTATAACTCCTCCCTACATTATTTCTTCCAAAATGCATCACTTCGCATTTATCTGGATTAAACTCCATCTGCCACCTCTCCGCCCAATTTTCCAGCCTATCTATATCCTGCTGTATTGCCCGACAATGCTCTTCGCTATCCGCAAGTCCAGCCATCTTCGTGTCATCCGCAAACTTGCTGATTACACCAGTTACACCTTCTTCCAAATCATTTATATATATCACAAATAGCAGAGGCCCCAGTACAGAGCCCTGCGGAACACCACTGGTCACAGGCCTCCAGCCGGAAAAAGACCCTTCAACCACTACCCTCTGTCTCCTGTGGCCAAGCCAGTTCTCCACCCATCTAGCCACTTCTCCTTGTATCCCATGAGCCTTAACCTTTTTAACCAACCTGCCATGTGGGACTTTGTCAAATGCCTTACTGAAATCCATATAGACGACATCCACGGCCCTTCCTTCATCAACCGTTTTTGTCACTTCCTCAAAAGATTCCACCAAATTTGTAAGGCACGACCTCCCTCTTACAAAACCATGCTGTCTGTCACTAATGAGATTGTTCCGTTCTAAATGCACATACATCCTGTCTCTAAGAATCCTCTCCAACAACTTCCCTACCACGGACGTCAAGCTCACCGGCCTATAATTTCCTGGGTTATCCCTGCTACCCTTCTTAAACAACGGGACCACATTCGCTATCCTCCAATCCTTAGGGACCTCACCCGTGTCCAAAGAAGCGACAAAGATTTCCGTCAGACGCCCAGCAATTTCATCTCTCGTCTCCCTGAGCAGTCGAGGATAGATGCCATCAGGCCCTGGGGCTTTGTCAGTTTTAATGTTCCCTAAAAAACCTAACACTTCCTCTCTTGTAATGGAGATTTTCTCTAATGGGTCAACACCTCCCTCCGAGACACTCCCGGTTAACACGCCCCTCTCCTTCGTGAATACCGATGCAAAGTATTCATTTAGGATCTCCCCTATTCCCTTGGGTTCTAAGCATAATTCCCCTCCTTTGTCCCTGAGAGGTCCGATTTTCTCCCTGACAACTCTTTTGTTCCTAACGTATGAATAGAATGCCTTAGGATTCTCCATAATCCTGCCTGCCACAAAATACTGCTAACAAATACATACACTATTATTTTTAAATGAATATTCAGTTTGTACTTCACCACTTTCCGACTGCCAAGTTCTCCTTTATCTGTGCAGTTTTGTGTTTTATATAACTCTACAAGGCTCCCTCAGTTATTTTATTCAAAATAGTCAAATTTCTTGTCTTTCAATAACTCATTTTAGGGCCTCGTATCGTGGCAGGTTCAGTACATGAAGCAGTCTCTGTTCAAATGCAACAAGACCTGGACAATATCTAGACTTGGGGTGACAAGTGGCAAGGAACATTCACATTACACAAAGGCCATTGAGTGACCATCTCCGACAAGAGAGGATCTAACCATCACCCCTTGAAGTTCAGTGCCATTACCATCACTGAATCCCCTACTGTCATGGAATCCCTCCAGTGCAGAGGAAGACCATTCAGCCCATCGAGTTTGCACCAACACTCTGACAGAGTATCTTACCCAGGCTCTCTATCCCTGTAACCCCACACATTTACCATGGCTAATCCATCTAACCTACACACATATCTTGGGACACTAAGAGGCAATTTAGCATGGACAATTCACTTAACCTGCTCATCTTTGGACGGTGGGAGGAAACTGGAGCATCCAGAGGAAACCCTTGCAGACATGGGGAGAACATGCAGTCTTCACACAGACAGTCACCCAAGGCGGAATTGAACCAGGGTCCCTGGCGCTGTGAGGCAGCAGTGCCAACCACTGTGCCATCCAGCATATACTATCAACATTCTAGGGGTTACCATTGACCAGAAACTGACTGGACTAGCCATATAACCACTGTGGCTACAAGAACAGGTCAGAGGCTAGGAATCCTGTGGTGAGTAACTCACCTTCTGACTCGCCAAAGCCTGTCCACCATTTACAAGTTATAAGTCAGGAGTGTGATGGAATACTCTCTACTTGTTCCAATAACACTCAAGAAGCATGACAGCATCTAGAACAAAGCAGTCCACTGGATTAGCACCCCATCCACAAACATTCATTCCCTCCACCACTGACGCTCAGCAGTGTGTACCATCTACAAGATGCACTGCAGCACTCACCAAGGCTCCTTAGACAGCACCTTCAAAACCCACAACTTGCCATCTAGAAAGGGCAGCATGGGAACACCACTACCTGGACGTTTCCATCCAAGACACTTATCATCCCAGTTTGGAACTACATGGCCATTCCTTCACTGTTAGTGGAACTCCCTTTCTAACAGCACCGTGGACGCACCTACAACACATGGACAGCAGTGGTTCAAGTAGGAAGCTCACCACCACCTTCTCAAGAATAATAAGGAATGGGCAAAAAATGTTGGCCTTGCTAGCAATGCCTAGAACCCATGAATGAATTAAAAAATAATTCTTGTCTTGTATTCCTTTGAGCATAGAGGATTTAATTGAGGTGTTTAAAAAATTAAAGTGTTAGATGGGCTAAAATACAGAAAACTGATTTCCCCTTATGGGGAAAACAAGGGGTTATCAGCAAAATTATTGCAATGTCATTCAGGATTAAAATCATTAAGCACTTTTTGAAAGGACACTCTAACTTAAAGGCGGTGGATGCTGGGATAATTGGAGTTTTCACTGAGGCAGATAGTTTTGTATTAGGTGGGGCACTGAGTAAAGGTAAGCAAATGGAGGGTGAAGTGCAGATCTTCACAATCTAATTGAAATGAAAACAAAATGCTGCCGATGCTGGAAATCTGAAATGAACTTGAAAAATGCTGGATATACTCAGCAGCCTCTATGGAGGGATGCAGGTGAAAGCTCACAACTTGAAATGCGAACTCTGTTTTCTCTCCACAGTAGCTGCCTGACCTGCTGAGTCTTTTGATCTAATTGAATTGGACTCTACTTTCTCAGAAGGCTAAGGGAATTCAGCATGTCCACTACGAGTCTCACCTATCTTTACAGATGCACCATAGAAAGCTTTCTTTCTGGATGTATCACAGCTTGGTATGGCTCCTGCTCTGACCAAGACCGCAAGAAACTACAAAGGTCGTGAACAAAGCCCAATCCATCACGCAAACCAACCTCCCATCCTTTGACTCCATCTGCACTTCCTGCTGTCTTTGAGAATCAGCCAGCATAATCAAGGACACCACTCTCTTCCACCTTCTTCTGTCAGGATAAATATACAAAAGTCTGAGATCACGTACCAACCGACTCAAGAACAGCTTCTTCCTTGCTACCATCAGACTTTTGAATGACTTTTAAACTTATATTAAGTTGATCTTTCTCTACACACTAGCTATGACTGCAATACTATATTCTGCACCCTCTCCTTTTCTTCTTCCCTATGTACTCTATGAACAGTATGTTTTGTCTGTAGAGCGCGCAGGAAATGTACTTTGCCACTGTATCCCAATACATGTAGGGAGATGATATTGTTATTAGACAGTTAATCCAGATTGTTCTGGGGACCTGGGTTTGAAAGTAGGCTTACATTAACACTGCAAAGAAGTTACTGTGAACATCCTGTAGTGTAATATGAATTTAATTAAAAATATCTGGAATTAAGAGTGTACTGATGACCATGAAACCATTGTCAATTGTCAAAATAAACCCATCTGGTTCACTAATGTCTTTTAGAGAAGGAAATCTGCCAATCTTACCTGGTCTGACCTACATGTGACACCAGACCCACAGCAAAAAGGTTGACTCTCAACTGTCCCCTGAAATAGTCTAGCAAGCCACTCAGGCCAGAATTTTACTGGCCCGACCACCACGGGAATCGGAGCAGGCAGGGTGGACCATGGGAAAGGCCATTGATCTCGGGCGGGATTTTACAGTTTTGGGGCGAGCGAGGCCGTAAAATCCTGGTACCAGTTTCAAGGGCAACTACAGATGGGCAATAAATGATGTCCCAAGAATGAATGAAAAAAAGTGGCAATATTAAATCAAATCAAATGAAATAGGGTGAACCGTAATCTCTCCGACATGGAGAGACTGGGTGGCTTGGGTGATTCTGGAACTTGCACCACAGGGAAAAGTTTTTAAAAAGTTTATTTATTGGTGTCACAAGTAGGCTTACAGTAACACTGCAATGAAGTTACTGTGTACCCGAGTCGCCATACTCCAGTGCCTGTTCGGATACACTGAGGGAGAATTTAGCATGGTCAATGTACCTAACCAGCACGTCTTTCAGACTGTCGGAGGAAACCCACGCAGACATGTGGCGTCACGTGTAGATGCCGCATAGTCAGTGACCCAAGCCGGGAATTGAACCTAGGTCTCTGGCGCCATGAGGCAGCATTGCTCACCAATGTGTCACCCACAAAAATGTTTTTCATTTCACCCCAGATGGGGCTTGAACCCACAATTCCTGGTTGAGGAGGCCAGTATCTTATCCATTAGGTCACGGGGCGGCATAGTCAACACCATGAAGAGGGGAGACAGCTACCTGTTGCCAAAGGAGGAATACCTTGCCCTCCGATCCTGCAGTTGGCGCTGTGCCCCATTCCCCCCCAACCAGCCT